>NC_085987.1:23292448-23592448 GCF_910591565.1 Cydia splendana
AATGATAACCAAATTTTTACATCTTGCTATCCTATTAAAGAAAATGACACCAAAATAATCATTGTAAACCCAAAAATAGTAAATGACCACCAAAATTAGAACTCCATTTTAATGTAAAATGATAACCAAATTTTTAAATCTTGCTATCCTATTAAAGCAAATGGCTCCAAAATAATCATTGTAAACGCAAAAATAGTAAATGATCACAAAATTGTAACCACATTTTAATTAAAAATGTGCAATCATTTAATATATCGTTATCCTATTAAATTAATTAATCCACTTCGTCACCTTTTTCTAGTAGCATTATATTTCTGTAACAGTCGCAGTTCAAACCTAACCTAACCCACTTTTCTAGTAGCATTTCTTTTCTGCAAGGGTCGCAGTTCAAACCTAACCTAACCCACTTTTCTAGTAGCATTTCGCTTCTGTATGGGTCGCAGTTCAAACCTAACCTAACCCACTTTTCTAGTAGCATTTCTTTTCTGTAAGGGTCGCAGTTCAAACCTAACCTAACCCACTTTTCTAGTAGCGTTTCGTATCTGTATGGGTAACAGTTGAAACTTAACCTAACCTACTTTTCTAGTACCATTTCGTTTCTGTAAGGGTCGCAGTGCTAACCTAACCTAATCCACTTAACTGATAGCAGTTTAACTTACTTTTCTAGTAGCATAACGAAATGCTACTAGAAAAGTAGATTAGGTTAGGTAGGTATGCGGTGCGGGCTACGGGGGGTTGAGCGGGAGGGGCTAGTAATTTTGGCATCAGTTTACTTTATTTGGTAATATGTATAAATTTTTTGGTAATCATAGTGGTTTATTTAGGTGAAAATATCGCATTAATTTGGTCTTCAAGATTTGGTGATCATTAATGATTTTTGGTGATCATTCAATATATTTGGTATTTGAATACAATTTGAAGTGCAGTCGTAAGTAAAGTGGTGGTACTTTTGTATTTTTAGGCCTCATTTTTTTGGTGTTCAGTATTTTTTTTTGGTAAGCATGATTTTTTTATTTAGGGTACCAAAGTATTTTTTGGTGGTCATTATATTTGTAGCCAATTAATTATAGGTATATAAGTAATTAATATTAACTAATTAATATTAAATTTAACCTGACCTTACCTAACCGATCGAACAATTTTATGTTTTAGTATTCGAGTATGAAAATTTGAATTTTGTGTTTAGAAGATTCGAATCTATAATCATTTGTTTCTTGCTTTATTTTTATTGATTTGAATGATGATTTGGAATATTAGAATTGGTGTTCATTTTTTCTGGCTTCTGGGGTGTATATAAGGGGATATGTCAGAATTTGTTAGTATAATTTCGTCTGTCGACTGTGCAGTGGTTAGATATCATAATGGTTTGTCCCGATTGTGCGGTTGAGGTGGGAGTAATAATCCGTGAGTTAAATGAAATAATATTAGCTCAAGTGGATCTCCGGAACAGTCTGTATGAGATGATTCGAGCGCAAGATATATTGTTATCAAAATATTATAGTGCCTTGTTGGTTGGTGGGATGTGGAGGGAGACAGCGCCGGCCGTGGTTTCCGGGGGAGACGGTGGTTCAATTAGACAGCCTGGTGAGGAGGATGCGGAGGAAGACGTCGGTGCGCAACCATTGGTGGCTCCCGAGAAAGGCGCCGTCGTGCGGGCCAGTAAGAGGGGCCCCGGCTTGTTGTGGGTTAGGTTAGGTTAGAACTACGACTGTTACAGAAATTAAAAGCTACTAGAAAAAGGTGATGAAGTGGATTAATTAATTTAATAGGATAACGATATATTAAATATTTGCACTTTTTTAATTAAAATGTGGTTACAATTTTGGTGGTCATTTACTATTTTTGTGTTTACAATGATTATTTTGTAGTAATTTTCTTTAATAGGATAGCAAGATGTAAAACTTTGGTCATTATTTCACATTAAAATGGGGTTTGAAATTTGGTAATCATTTAATATTTTTGGGTTAATAATGATTAGTTTGGTGTCATTTCCTTTAATAGGATAGTAAAATGTAATAAAATTGGTAATCATTTCACATTAAAATAGAGTTCTAATTTTGGTGATCATTTATTATTTTAGGGTGGTAAAATAGATTTTTTTGGTGTTAAATTTTACTATATCTGATCAGTTAAATAGCAGCCTTAAGGTTTACTGGTTCAGTGCATTAAGTGTCTGTCTTTATGTGAAAAATAAATAAAAAAATAGATATAAAAAAATTGACAGCTATCGTCAATTTTTTTATATCTGCAGTGTCAGATATAAATAGACCCTTGAAGTCGTACAACTATCTATGATCCTGGATCTCAAGCTTACTGGTTAATAAGGACCGTCCATTTAGTTAAACTTCGAATAGCCGCCCGGAGTCTAAAGCGAATTTCGAATTTTAAATTTTGACAATTCACGAGAATAGTAACGTAACGTCAAACGATATGATTGTCCCTTTTCAACGATCCTGTCATCCGATACTTTTGTAGTAGAGTGAAACTAAAGACGGTTGGTTTTTGTAAGCGAGCGCATCACGACATGAGAACTAGTATGAGCCTGGCCCTACGTGTATTTGCAAGGAAACTTGGGATCAAGTTATATTAGTCTAAGGTATAGCCGTTGAGAACAAGACGTGCTGTGAATAGGACGTAAATGATTAAATTCAGGAAGAACCATACCATATGATAATTTAATTTTAAAATATTATTTTGTAAATGTAAAACCAACTGCGGTGCTCAGTGTGGTTGTAGAAAAGCCGGTCTTAAATGCTCAGATGTATGTGAAAGCTATAAAGGTCAATCCTGCACCAATCGTCCAGAAAATTGTTGTGTAAATTCAGAATCCGACAACAGCGATGCTAGCGACAATGACGCGGATATTTCACATAATTATATTTCTTAAGCATTTATGAGGCGTATGAGACAGGATATGAGAAAAAAGGTCATAAAACTGGCCAGAAACGAGTAACTTTGTTTCGTTGTAGCACTTTTGGTACATAGGTAATTTTAAAAAGTATATGTAAATAATAAAAGCAAACGATATTGCATTTTCTTTTTGTATTTATATCAAACGATATAGTCCTTATTAAAAACTACATTTGTTTAAAAAAGTTGCGCCTGTAATTGCTAGTCAGACAGATACTCATTCTACTTGGCAATTTCTAAACAGACACCTAATCCGTCGCCAAAGGCAATAAACCCGATATTATGTGCCGAGGGTACGTTTACACATTGACTGGATAAATGTTCTAACTTAATCAACGCCTAGAAAGCGTCGGAAGTATTTGTTATCACAGATTCTACTCGATAGCAAAAACAAATTTATCGACTTCCAAAGAAATTCAATTATTTACATTTGACAATAAAGAAACAATTTTTTTTAAGTTAACGTTGTTATTTTAATATTTATGCCATTTATCATTTGCTAAATATCTGTTATCCGCATATTACAAATCCTCAAAATTCAAATAGCCTCTTTTGACGGGCGGTATAAATAATCGGTTTAAAATTTAGGTAACATTCACCCAACGTGTCAACCATCATCGTCCATACTATTCGCCACATTAATACATTTTTCTTTCCTTCTTGTTTACCCCTTATGCGGAAGGCAGACAATTAATACTGTGTTTTAAATGGGTGTGTAATGATCCGTATAACAATTTTTGATATATTTTCAAAAGATATAACAACTTTCGATATCATTTCATGCTGTATAATCACTTAAGCGGTATAATGAACTTTTGATATAACAACAAAATAACTATTTTCATGGGGTATAATGTTTAATCGATATAAAAGCTATTCGATATAACGTTTACTGGATATAATGAATATTTGTTATAAGTATTTATGGTATAATGTATTCAAATGTATAAAAATAAGTTGAGGTTATAATTAAAAAAGTCGGTTCTGGCGCTTCGCCGGCCGCTACCGCGGCACGCTCGCTTCGCTCGCTCGGCTTGCGCGCTGTAGGGTCGCAGTTCTACCTAACACTCCTCCTCGCTTCGCTCGTCGTCGTACCTAACTGAGACCTGCCTTAAGTTCGAATACGTAGGTTGTTATAGGTAATAGTAGTCAATATTACAAATTATACCAGTACTACATTATGCCAACTGAGCGTTATATCGAACATAATTATATCATATACGTTATACGCTGTTAATGTTAGATTAGAAGTTGTTATATTACAAGTTCATTATACTTGACGATAGATAGACTCTCTAAGAATATACCACGTATTGTTATAGCAAAAGTGCATTATGTCCCTCAATCGTTATATCGACTAAAAGTATATCAAAAGTTGTTATATGGACCATTACGCACCCGTTTTAAATAAGTTTAAACGATCAAAATAGTGTTTTTGGTGAATTTTGTAAATATTAAAATTTATACAGGGTGTAACCGCAAATTCATTTTTTTGATAAAAAGTGTTTAAATTATACGTGTTCAACAAATTATATTGTATTACTGCAAACAGATACCTAGTAAATGCATCAAAATGTAGATTATGGAAAAATATATACTAATCTAAGAAATAAGTGCCAATCTTTCACTACAAAACGAATCTGTTGTTTCCCCGGCGCCATGTTGATTATTAGTACCTATTATTACTAATTAATTTAAAATGACACAACTTGTGTCCATATTTATTTTCTATAATAAAGGAAGGTAGCTCGATATATTTATGGCAGAATTATTTTGTTAGGTAATAAAGTGAACCTGCTGGATTTTTTAAAGTTACATGACGTGCGTGTGTGTGTGTGTGTGTGTGTGTGTGTGTGTGTGTGTGTGTGTGTGTGTGTGTGTGTGTGTGTTACGGGTGTTACAGAGTGTGTATACTGTCTCTTCCGAAAATCGTTTTTTCCAGATTGTTATTTTTGCGATTCGCAATTCTGACTATTTTACTTTTTCTCGATAGCTTCATTTTCCGAAAGCATTTCTAACCATTCGCATATTTTCCCGTTATTTTAATTTTCCAATAGTTTATTTTTCTGATATATTTTCTAAGGTTTTCATGCCAAGATAAGGGTTAAAGTTGACGCCTGGCGGTTAATCACACTGATGCGGTTTCTTTGCGATGACTGAGTTTCACCGTTCCCTCATCCGGTTGAAATGAACTGAACTGGGTAGTTTAAAATGCATAGTTGTAGGTACAAGTAAAAAGTTATGATTATGACAATGTGAGCGTCTACAAACATAGTTGTAGAAACAAAAATAAATAAAACAAACAAAGTTATTAAGGTTATTAGTATATATACAGTGTGTTTGACAAGAGCGTGCCCAGTGTTTATGTATACATATTTTAAGGATGTGGCACAGAAAAAAAAGTAATAATAATAAAAAGCTTTCGACTGTTTCCCACCTAAATTTCAATAAAAAAAAGAATACCGCTTACGATTCACGTTATGAGGCAGTGTCTGTACGTACCCGAAAGGGCCCAAAATGTCACGAAAACCTGCTGATTGTATATAAATAAATTGGAAGCGTTTGTAATTAAGTGGATGAAGCATTATATGGAGTATAAAAATGTTTACGACTTACCAGAACGCGGGAAAACAAAAAAGACCTCCTCCACAGAGGTTAAACGGGTCTTGCAGTTGTTTTCAAAAAATCCACTCCTATCATTGCGTTCTGACAGTTCTCGGCAAGTAAAATTGGAGAAAAAGGTTTGCAGATATCTCTAGATACAATCAAAAGGCGTTTGTATGAAAATGGTTAAAAATATCGTAGTACGGTGAATAGCTTCTTCCTCACTGAAAAACATATGAAAAAAGGCTACCGTGGGCGAAAGAAAACAAAAACCGAGATTGCAATCATATTTTTTTACCGATGAAGTTTCTTTTTGGGCAGTTAATTACTTGACTTAGGCTTGTTCTACGACAAATAAAAGAGTGTTCGTGAGAAGCGAGAATTACCCAGTTACCAGGAACATGTTTGGGGAAGCTTCTCGAAGCAGGGTTTCGGCCATTTGCACTTGTGCACCGATACACTGGACGCCCATAATATGGAAAAAAATAATGAAAAGGCATTGTCGCCTTCCGTTATCAAAAGTTTCCAAAGGATAAGCCTTCTTGGATCCCGCAAGAGAATAATGATCCTAAATGCCGAAGTCAGCACTGTACTGCATGAAAAACTGAAATGGCGTCGATGTTTTGGATTGGTCCTCACGATCACCCGACGCCAACCCAGTTCAAAATGTTTGGGCGTGGATAAAGCTTAAATTAGGAGGAAATAACACTCTTAGTATTATTGACCTAATTGGAGAACTGAAGTCTGTGCGTACGTCTTTACATGGCATTTTAGCTCAAAATTTGGTCGAAATTATGTCTCAAAGATGCTAGGGTATTATTCATAATTCAAGAGACTGGACGTGTTATTAAAAATAAAGCATGAATATGTAATTACAATACTCTCATATGAGAGTATTTGACATGATAACTCTTTGCTTTTTTTCAAAGTTTTACCGGTCACGCTCTTATCATACATAGTGTAAGTAATAGAATTAACAGTTAGTCCCTACTTATTTAGTTTGTTTGGCTACGAAACCCTAAAAAGTTTTATTTAAGCCTAATGATTGTATGCCTGGTGGCCTTTATTAAGTAGCTCTTTCTGGGAACAGTGCAACTAACAAAAGGTTGGTGAAGGTGAAACTTATTTTTATAAAAGGCGTTTCGTTACTTTCGTTGTATTTAACGATAGTAATGAAGTGTATCGTGACCTTACGATAAATACTCGCTTTATATTGTTTGACGATCGATATATAAGTAGATGAACTTGTCTTGATACCCTTAACTTTAAAAAGATTAAGTATACTTTATCAAAACTGAATTAGGTATTTTAATGGTAGTTCATTTTGAGATTATTGTTTGGTAGGTAGTTTAGAAGAATAAATTATATTATTTTTTTACCAACACTTCTTTTGTACATAACATACTTACAGGTAATGGTTCATTGACAGAAAGCACAAACGTTCAATAATGAATCCAAACACAATCGAGAATTAAATTTATTGTCGTAAAACTAGCACTGGTGTAACATTGTTAGTCGGTTACATGTGAAGTTAATATGTGAAATAAATAAATTCGTTGCATCATGTTATTATATTTTTCTGTATTAATAAAAGTGTATTCGACAAACTCAATGTAATGAGTTCTGGATTAAGAAGCGTCCACAGTTTGTGGCGTCCAGTACTGTGAAGCGTAGTTCTTCTTTTTTCACTTTAATAAAATTAATTTAGTTAGTGAGATTCTGGTACGAGTATACTACGATCAGGCTTGTCAGAAAAAAGTAGCTACCTACTTTGTCTATATCCGTCGTACCTAATATCAAATTTCGTCAACACAATTTAAAACAAATACATAGTATAATAAAGTAGCTGTGCTAAGAAAAATGTGGCAAATACGGCAAGACAAAACTACTAAACAGGGGCACAAGGGTACAATGACGTCGCGTCGAAAAATTGCCCAAGTTGATATATAAATATTATAACTACACTAGTATCAAAAAGTGTAAGCCGCCAACGGCACTCGAATTGCAAGTCATTCACTTCACCGTACTAAATACGCGGTATCATATCACTAGGTACTTCTCTCACAGTCACAGTTCATTCTTGCTACTTTTAGCAGATTAAGTATATTAACTTAATTTAAAATAAGTTTTATTATCAGTTTCAAATAAGTGCCATATAAATCGAGTAATAAGTAATAATGTTAAAGAACAAGTTTGTGTTTGGTATGAATAACGAAAATGAGTAAAAATGATGTAACGTCTCGCTGGAAAATAATGCAGTCGAGCGTTCCAAAAGACAAGGATGATGATTTGCAATTAACAAACAAAATCGCTAATTTCGTCAAGGACAAAGGTAGTTAAATAGTTATTTTGAGTTATGAATTTTATTTTGATATGCGTGAAATAAAACGTTACTTAATTGTTTTATTTCAAACATATATAGGTACTCTTATTCAATACGTCACACGGTAAGTGGAATAACGATCAACATATATGAGAAAAGTTTAAAATTATTTAATAAATTAAATTGTATAATTAAATATGTATTTACCTATAAGTCGGCATGAAAATCTAGGCAAGCTGTCCATACAAATCTGCCCATCCTCCTTTGAAGTTGAGTGCCATATAAAATATTAAAATAAACAAACAATTATTTACTACGACCAACTACAACAACGCCTTAATTTTTTTCTGCAATGAATTTACCTCTGGCTCACAACGTCCAGACTTGGTACCAGCATGAGGGTACACCGCCTAATATCGTTGTTCTAGTCTAGTGCGAAATCGATTACCTACGTGAAACGTTGGAAAATGTTCGAAAATCAGTGGATTGGCAGATTTGCAGAGACCTTGTGGTCCCCCGTTCGCCCGATTTCACATCAACATCACTATCACTTGATTTTTTTCTTTTGGTGGTGGGTAAAGCAGTTAGTTTTTAAAAAAAGAGTCAAGAACCTATAAAGATATTTAATAAAATATAGCATTGTTCGGCAAAACCCTTTACATTTCAAATGACGTTATGACAGATTGGACCTAGGGAGCCGACCCATTCCGCCCCTTTTTAAGGGGGTAGGCACAGTACGATGTCATGGCTACCGGGCCAGATTAGCTTTGTTTGACCTTAGAAACAATTGTGCCCAGCGGCAACGCCTAAGACAAAAGGGCATACTCACTGCAATTACTTAGCCTACGAATACCAGTTCGAATATATTATAAACTTTGAAAGGCTTTATCTCGGAAACTATTAGATGTACAGCGACAATTCTAGTGTCGTACTGTAGCAAATTTAGTCTACTTTAAAATCGCCCTGGGAAGGTAGGTACTATCAAAAACTAGTCTTTTAGGCTTATAATCGCCCAAAAACAATACCGAAATTTTTGCGGGTTTTTCGTATTTTGATAAAGTTGCGTTCGGCGCTCGAGGTCACAAACTTGGGTTATTCATTGGGCCAACATCATAAATAAGTCTGCAAAAAATCAGAACTACCAGATATGACGCAAAAGAGCCACATTACAAAATTCGACAAAGTTACTGGATTAATAGGTGTAATTTTATAATAATTATATTAAATGTTTCACTTCCGACTGTGTCTATTACTCTGACTTCGCATATAAAAGAACAGATTATGTGCTGTAGCACGTGAAGTGTAAATATTTTGTGATAATAAGGGTGATTCTTAAATTGTGTCCAAAAAAATTTTTTTTTCGTAAACATTTTTATTTTTCACATATTATTACATATATCAAAAGTACATACAAAAAGCATTTTGTTGATTCATATGGTCAAGCTTAATACCCTGAGGAAAGGTAAATAAAATGAGTACATAAACACCAAGTGTCCCTCAGTCGTGACATTTCGGCATTTTGGTGGCCAACTTGGCTATTTTGATTTATATAGTAATTTTAACATAGCCTAAGTCACTTCTATGACTACGACAAACCTAATGACAGCTCAGACGTTGGAATCCGTCAAACTATAAAGGCTGTAGAGCGTGACAAAGAATTCGATACACATCATACATACATACAAGCAAAAAACATTTTTTTTTGCTTTGGCAGTCGGGCAATAATAAAATAAAATAAATTAAATAATATTATAGGGACATTCTTACACAACGAATTAAGAATGACACGATCACGTGTATATATGTCACGAACGTGGACTCCGTGGCGGTGACAGATTTTTGAGGCCACGGTCGTGATAATTTGGAACATGTTCGATATTACATAAACATTTCCTTTGATTTTGAAAAGGTTAAATAATTAGCTTAATCTGCAATGTATGAGGTATATCTTATGTTACAAACAATAACGTGAAACTGCAACTTACTTTTAAAACGGCGGTGACGCGTTAAGGTTGGCCGTTTTTTCAAATGAACACAAATAAATAATTTTTGACTATACTTCTCCCTTCAGCCATTTGTAAACCTGACAACAACACAGTGTTGCTGTTCTAAAAAAACTTTAATAAGGCTGCCAGTAGTAAAGATAATTTTCTACCGAGTACCGCATGTTTATTTTACCACGCGCGGTGGTGACGCGAAAACTAATCACAAAATGTATGTTGTTTAAAATTATATAAAATCGTTATAAATCCATAAAATTTTTAAACAGTGTTGTTAGAACAAGGATTAGTGTTTTATATTTGATATAAATTATTTCAGAATCACTTCATATGTTTTCAAAAAAAAATTAAATATCACAAAATCTGGGGAAGTCACACTACACGGTCCGTGACATTTAGAACTTGTAAATTTCTTTTATATGTTTTTAATACTCTTAGGACAATACATTTAGGTTGACCTAAAACTAGAGGTAAATTGCTAAGTATATTGATATAGAGTTTACTTATTTTCACAAAAATACTTGCTATTCTTACGTGTTACACAAAAAATGCATAAGAATAAGAATTACCCATTATTTTACTCGAAATATGGATGAGTATACTAATTCGAAAGTTACGTTGGAAAAGTTAAAAGGTACCATTAACTATCACGATTGGGCATTTCAAGTGCAAAATATACTCGTATTCGAGTAGTTTCGTTTTTAAATTCCTATTCATCATTCATTGAGAAGGTGTAATATGTGTGCCAGACTATACAGGAGATTATCTATATTTTAAACAAAGCAATCCTACATATAATCTGTTTTATAATCATTACATTTTCTTACATAACTTTTTTTTTGCAATTTGCATCCCACGTTCTGCCATACCGTTGGACTGTGCATATCGTGGAATTGAGTAAATGAATTTAAAACGCCATTCACTTGCAAACTGCTTGCATTGAAATGAATCAAATGGAACGTGATCTGCTACTACTTCCAATGGTATGCCAAAACAACTGATCACATCTGTTAAAACATTAATTTAAAATTGTGTAGATTTATATGCATATAAAAGAATATGCGTTTTCATATTAGTAGGTATACTTAATGTTATGCCAAATAGAGAACACACTTACTTATACCACCGAGAGTGTGGTGGGCAAACCTGACATGGAGTTGGTATGTTTAGGTAGGTCCTTTTCAACTTTTACTGATAATATTTAATTTGTGATAATAGTTATGTTACATATTAAGAAGTCCGTAGCTGGTCTCAGCCAATTGAAGAAACTTAGGACTTGAAAAGACGCAACGGGAACAACACATTTTGAACTCTAAATAAAAATGTCCATAACACAATATTAATCCTAATAAAACAGAAAAACTAATGGTCCTAGATTGACAACCCCTGGTAACGGACTATGAAAAGTTAATTCGGAATCATTCTACAACAGTTATACCGACTACTCACTATAATGCGTTGAAAATTACAATCAATGATTAATCCAAATTACTGAGTTACAATGACGTGCTGATTTCAAAATTCCTCATGAGTCACCAAATTGCAGTTAACTCGGAAAAATGTTCTGTCTGAAACTAGCGACCCGGTGCGACATGTTGCGCGCGTTTTTAGCAAGTGTTTCCGGATCATAAGGATCCGCGGGAATCAGCCGAATCCTACATCAGATCCGTAGAATATTTAATCCTACACCAGAATATTTTTTTGTTTTTTGATGTCATGGTCTCTGACAGACGACATTGCGTCATTATTATAGGCAGATATTAAAATTTGGGATGTTATTAAAAAAATATTTGGCATAATAAAAATCATATAAATAATATCAAAACTACATTTTTGTTGTTGTGTCTTAAGGAATACACGATATTAAACGTAGGTACCTACTTTTATAAAATGATTAACTAAGTATCTTCTGAAACATAATTAGTAAAAAACATGTTGTTGTTAATCGCTTCGTCTGCTCGTTTTCCTCTCCTGTATCATAACAAACAGATTTTTTTACCCCTGCTGAATCATTTCAAATAATTATCAAACATATACGTCATTGCGGGGATCCGACTCATATTTGGCTACTTACTGATGTAGTTAAGAAGTGAACACCATATTAAACTTACATTGCAACAAACATAATAATTTTAAATACAATAAAAACAATTATTAATTAGTAACGAGGCAATATTAATCATTTTAAACGCAAATACTATGCTAAAACTATTTTTTATACAAAAGTTCGTTCTCTTACTCCCTTTTAATAGTAAAATTACAATAATTTTTAGGATTAAGTACCCGAAGGGAAAAATCGGGTCCCTGTTACTTAAGACTCCTCTGACCGTCTGTCTGTCTGTCTGTCACCAGGCTACAGCCTCTCATGAACCGTGATACTTAGACAGTTGAAATTTTCACAGATGTATTTCTGTTGCCGCTATAACAACAAATACTACAAACAGAATAAATTAATATTTAAGTGGGGCTCCCATACAACAAAAGTGATTTTTTGCCGTTTTTTGCGTAATGGTACGGAACCCTTCGTGCGCGAGTCCGACTCGCGCTTGGCCGGTTTTTTTTTTATCTTAAACCCTAGAGGCAACTTTTTGTCACTATTAGAACAATAAAATCCTAAGAAAAATTTCGGTTCACCCTAGTATAAACAAATTTAATCTACCGGATTAAGTACCTACTACACCGGCGTTGCGGGCTGGCACATACATCAGTGTGATGTGCAACTTTACCTAAGTATTTAAAGGTACCACATTCTAAGTTATGTAAATTGTAATTTACATAAACATTTTGCCGCACAATGTGTTTGTGTTTGTACACGAAACATTCTGCAATTCGAATTGGTACTGTTCAGTGTTCTCACCATACCATTGCCTCTATATATTTATATCTGTACGTCTAAAACCGTAAGATAATAAAACAATGTTTTAAAGTAACTTAATTTAATTACAATTAAATCAGGTTTCAATAATGGATCATTTGACAAAGTATTTATTATACAATCGGACACCAAAATCAAACGACAAAATGGATTATGAAGCGATAAAGGCGCAGCAAAAAGGGAACCAAGAAAAGGGAAATATCGATAAAAGACTACTTTTGCTATCGCCGGATCTTGGGAGAAAGAATGAAGGTATGACATAGTTAAGCAAATAGTTGATAATATTCGCGGCCAAGTCGTTGTTTTAGGGCAGAATAGAACTTTAATTTTAGGAAGTTTTTTTTAGATCAGCGGGATAGTTGGGGACGAACAAACGGTATTTTTAGGGTTCGGTACCTCAAAAGGAAAAAAAATGGAACCCTTATAGGATCACTCGTGCGTCTCTCTGCTACTTATTCTTACGTACTCCTCCGTCCTACCTACACTATTTATTTTCCTATTCTAGGTACAGTCAGCATTAAAACTAGCGTATCATACCTACTATGCGTCAAAAGTATCTACCATCTCTAAAACTTAGCTTAACAAAAAGAGATATGTGTCAATATGTAGAACAATAAGACTGTAACGAGTACTTTTGAAAGCGAACTGTAAGATTAATCTCTATTTCTTGTTTCATTTGCTGGTTTTGGTGCTGACTGTACGCTAATTTGAAGGGTTAAAACGAGCAGCAAATATCGTAAAATATAAAATAAACGAAAAAGGTTAGATTATAATTTTATGAAAGCTGCAAACAGTTTTACTACACTGCAAGTTACGTTCAAAAATTGGCCATAAGCATGTCAAACCATACTTTTTGTAGGATTCTGTAGTTGCTGGTATGGGAAAACAGGCGCAATTCTAAGGGGTATCTATGTACATACTGTGGATAGCAAGCAAAAGGATAACACGCAGACTAAGGGTTGACATGAAAAATTAATGACAAGTTACCCTAAAAAATAACCTGCTAGTGTTTAATTTATCTGCGTGATTGATTTATTTATACACCCATGGCTTATTGCAGCTTTATAGTAATAACTAGCTAAAAATGTAGCGGACAGACAGACAAACAGAAAGAGGAAAATGACGAAACTATAAGTATTAACAATAACTAAAGCGTTAAACCCTACCGCTACGACCACGGAACCCTAAACACAAACTTAAAAAAAAATTGATATCACAACATGTTTACGTAGCATAATGATATCAAAATAAATAAGTACATTTTACTTCTTCTGTAGAATTCCTCGTTGCAGATAACAGAATAATATTAGATGTTTTTCGCTATCTGGACATATAATATGACACTCTAGTTAATAATGTAAAACATGGAATATATTTCGATTAAATTAGATAGTTGAAATTTCCCGCAGTCGAAATTGCCTGAGGTTGTGAAAGACCCTCGTAATACATCCGTAGTCTAAGTTTTCAAAAACGGTGGCAATTTTGATTTCTTAGCTTTTGGTATGATCATAATGAAAAAAGATGCCTGAGTATCCGGAAGGCAGTTTAATATTTAAATGCGTAGTAGAAAATATAAAAAAATTGTTTTCAGTCGCGTCGAAATTTAAAATATCTGTGAATCTAAGCTCCATATAAATCTGTGGTCAAAAGACGTGAGGCTAGCTTTTTAACCGGCCAAGGAAAAGAGGAGGTTCTCGATTCGTCAGAACACTTTTTCAATTGCATACATTTTACGAATCAGGAGTTTACAAATAAGTTCGAACTTCTAGTATTTATCAATAGTATCATCAGCCACTTATTTATCGTGTCCTTTGTTCACTTATTTATGTAGGAAGTACCTAGGGTAAATAAGTATAGCAGCGAATAATCGATTCGATTCGACTTGTAGTACGAGTAAAAATGGCTTCATGTAAACTAGGTACACGTACGGTATCGCAGCACGAAGGGCGATAATTGCCTCAAACTCGAGGGAATACTTTGTTTACGGTGTATTTTATGTTTTCCGTCCGTCACAGAACCTTGTCATACTGATAATGACGTGCCAGCTACGGTATTGCTACAAGGAAAATCACTACCTACAACAAATCATGTGTAAATCTTTTAAATTTGCATGAAACCTTTCAATATACAAAAAGCATGACAAACAATAGTTATACCAGGCAGAATGGAATGGTAGTTACAACCAAGAGTTTTACAGCCATATATCACGGCAAACAAAAGTAAACGTTCCCTTATTTGAATTAAAGCTTATTTATCCATATTGTACAATGTGTAGGTGTAAAATATATCACTGTCCAAAAAGAGACGTTAAGACAGACTACACGAACAGTCTTTAAAAAATCGAAGACTAAATATCGAAAGAAGCATTTGAGTTATTTATTGGTCTGTTGAAGTTGTTCTCGATGGTAGATGTGGAAATGTCAGTGGCGAGGTTAGCTATATGTATATACCTAAATATACCTGTATATAAGGTGCTACCTTATTAGTTGCAGATATTTTAAACATAATCATAATTCTTTATTTGTCAGACTAAGGTAAGTACCCCTATAAACGAGGGGGTTAAGCAAGTTTTTCAAAAAAAAGCCAAAAATTAAGCATAAACCGGCGGTGTATGGACCAAGACATATTTTTTTATGTTAGTTTGTTAATTAAAGTTTATATTATTTTAGTTTCTGGCCTTGTTTTAGAAAATTATAAAGGAAAAAATAATTATTAAAACCAAAATGTCGAAATCGCCTATTACCGTGGTATTGGAACACTGTTACCCAAATACCGCGGATATGGGTTCCTTTTTACGAGGGTGGATAACCCGTCGCATTTTTAGTTCCATAATTATGATAAATATTATTTATTTGACAATAATGGATAAAAAAATTTATATTTAATACCTACGCTTTTCATATTATAAGACTTAATTCATGAATTTAAAGTGAAAATAGTTGGTTCCTTTAACGCTAAAAACATCGTGGGTTACCCTTTATGAGCAAGTGTAATGCTGTCGAAATTCTTGTTTAATTTATTACCTACCTACGTTAAATAAATAGATACTTAATTATTTCAACCGGACGTGGAGGGCAAATTGCGCCAAAACGTTCAAGCTATCAGAATTATATTCTACACAATACATATACAAGATCTGTGTAAGTTAATGTTAATGTTAATGTTGTATGTCTATTTTATCATTAAAATAACATAAAATATATTTTTCTACTCCAGCACTTCTATTTGTCGATTAAATGACTGCCAGTGATATCCAAATCAACTACATTTCAAGCGCGGTGCGTAGGGTAGAGTAGGGTATTTATGAAAACAAATATCACAATAGCCATGTGTTGTATTAAAAAAAAATGCTATCTTCTAGGCAAAGATCTAAAAACCAATATTTACTTTGTCTTTATATATCATTTTATGTTTGCTGCCTTAGAAAAAATATTGTGTGCAACGGTACATAATTAGGTCTGAAAATTCTCGGGCCTGTCTTCGGCCCTTGAATTTTAAGAATCCTTATTATGTACCTGGTATACAAAAGACTATCAAAAATATTAGGTATTTTAAGAATCTATTAATACCAAAGCCATGAAAGTTTTGGGTGGGTCTGTATTAGGTTCTCATACAGCTTATTACCGAGTGATGTCTTTTCTAACCATCGTTAAACGGTTCAATTCAAATAATTTTAAAACTCATTTACGACTAGTAAAAATAAATAGTTATCTTGTATTTTTTTAATACGATCAATATGGATGATTCCAAATATTACAAAACAATGGTTAAAATAAACTTTATAACCATACTTTTGTTTTTATATCAATACTTAAACAAGTTTCTCATATAAGGGTTTCTAATAAAACGTCTGAGAAGGTGTCTAAAATTGTAATAAATATTAAGAGTTCTTGCATAGATTTCATACCTCGTTAATAGCTCTTTAGCTTTATAGGTGGTTAAATATTTCAATAACATTTAAAGTCAAGGAAATGTGCATTTATATATAAATATAACATCGCTCGAATCTAAAATACCGTTTCCGTTATTACCGAGGTATACCTCGAAATTAGGTGTCACACAAAGAAAATGGAACCTAACACCGATGTTTTTAATTTCCTATTTTTTTCCTATTGGCGAGCAAATATCGCAAATAAAGTATTTGGGAATCATAAAGATAATAACTAAGAATCAATCTCAAGTCTTAGTCTTTTCAGAATATTTACCATTATTACGCTAATCACTAAATATAATACGCGTTTGCTTACTTGAGGTGTTGCGTGTTAGTATGGAGCAACCAAATCTTGCGCTCCTGATGCGCTAGTTTACGATTTTCGACATTTTTTGCGTGATGTTTTCGTACTAGTGTTATACTTATTCGACAGCCAAAAGATAAAGCTTTATTTCTGTGTTCTTAGATTCAAAGAAAGTTAATAAGCTTTTTTATTAAACGCTATTTTATACATACCGCGGTAATGAATTCCAATTTTAATGGGGTCGTTAATAGGGGTACTTACCTTATCAGCTGTATAAATATCTGCAACTAATAAGGTAGCACCTTATACCTATATCGAGCCCTGTAGACCGGTGTTGCCTTTGAGCCATCTATGATGTCGGTTTATATGGGGGCCTTTCTTGCATCATCTGCCGGAAATCATATTGGAGACCATTTTATTAGGCAGGCGCCCAGTTTTTCATTCAGTATCCCAGTTAGTATGGACTAACCAATGGTGGTTTCAGATACAGGATCGTCCCCTCCTGGCACTTAATTAAATTGCCGCAATGAGTTGGCTTTGGCGTCATTAAGTGAGCATAATAGATAGATAGATAGATAGATAGATTGAATACTCTTTATTGGCACACCTCAGTAAAAATAATAATAATATGAGTTTCAACAGATTTAGATTTAGAATGACTATAAACTTCAATGACACGGCGGAAGGTCCAGCTGCTGGACAATGGACATTCAGAGGCACAAACTCAAGTGTCTGAAGAATGTCCAGTAGCTGCTGGAACGTCCTCACAAGACAAGCGGCGACACGACGAAGGGGACGATGGTCCAAGTCCAAAACGGGCAAAAATCCCAGTAGAAAAAGGCACATCCAGCGCCCAGCATACTTCTCCGCCTACCTTTCATGTCGATGTCGCTACTTCTGCCCCAGGCAACGATCGAGTAACGCCTCAAACGCATCGTCGGCCTCCAATCCAACGAGTTTGCCAGTTTACATAAGGGCAGCTTGTGGCGAGCTATTGGGGAGTAACGACCCCACGGACCCGAGTGATCCCGAGAGTGACGTGCGATGAACTAGTCCAGCCGTAATTTACTCCAATAATTTTATTATATGGGCAATTTTAGTTCAGATAAATAATAATATACAGTAAAGAGCAAATAATTATATTCTTAGGTATATTGTCAACGGTTTAATATAGGGGAAACTGTTGTAAGTACTCCGGACATAGTTTTACCTCGGTCAGTTGTCAATCATTCCATACTCCCGCGGTTATTTAAATATATCATTTATATAAAAAAAGGTTCACTGGTAGAGAATGCCGTGTAGCATTACGTCCGCCTTTTGTCACTGTATATTTTTTACTGTGCAATAAAGTTTCAATAAAATAAATACTTGCTTTTAGATTAAACTGTCTTCGGCCCCACGCACGCCTCCCAAAAGTCCTGGGCCCCATGGTCCCGAGATGTGGAAAGGACAAACAAATAATAGTAATCGCAAAAAAAAGAAATTGACTTCTATTATTTTGGACCAAAATTATGTAAATTATTTATTATTCTAAATTCTAAATTATGAGTCTCAAAACAAGATATGGAATGTGTATAATGTCTGAAGAAAGTGAAGAATGTCCAGCACCTGGACCTTCCACACAAGGCCTCAGAAAGCGGCGACACGGAGGGGATGAGGGGGGCAACACAAAACGGCAAAAAATCACAATAGAAAAAGGCACATCCAGCGCCCAGACAACTTCTCCGCCTAAAACCACATCCAGCGCCCAGCATACTTCTCCGCCTACCTGTCATGTAGCTACTTCTGCCCTAGCTGTCGCGCTGCTTGTGGCGAGCTGTTGGGGAGTTACGACCCCACGGATCCGAGTGCTCCCGAGAGTCGGTCAGGGTCTCCGTCTCCGGCGTGTCTTCGTCGGTCGGAGTGGACCCCAAGGGTCCCCTTGAGCTCTCTCAGCTCTGGCTTGCCTTCATTGGCCGTCCAGAGAGGAGTCGCTAGAGCTATATGCTCCAGGGGTGGAAGTGAAAGATGCATAAGACGCGAGTTGGCACAGTGGCTGGTAACAGCCACAGGGTAGAAAGCGGCGCACACCTCTCGAGCCGCTCACATCGGTGTTGCTCCTCGTCGTCTTTACGACGGCAGTTTCAGGGGCCCATCTAGTCAGCAGCGAGTCACCGCCTGCCTCGATGACGGTGTTAACATTGTTATGGCAGGTGTCCGGACCTCTTTTACAATAGCCCAGTCTCATTGTCCACCCAAACATCAATCCATAGACCAGTATACTATTCACTTTTTCTACAATAGCTCTGTGTCTGCTACGACCGGTTCATGGGTGTCTATTGTTGCGCCTGTGAACGGGTTCCAGCAGGCGTTCTACATGACAGTAAAGCTCTCCAAAGGGCCTCTACGTGTTGGATCTATATCCCAACGCAAGCCTATCAAAAGACCGGGATTTATAGGCGTGAAATATAAGGAGATACAAATAATAATAATATATTATAATATATCATAATATCTTGCGTGTTTATGTTGATTTTCTAAAAAAGCGCATATATCAATTTCATTAAATTAGGAGGACCTGTGACCTGTGAAACGACCTACCAAACGAAAAAAAGAATACAAACGGTCGAAATGATAACCCTCCTATTGTTTTTTTTTACGTTTTCAGTTAAGAGATTGACCTTAAAGTACTGCAGCGGTACATAAGGACTGTTCAGTTTACTAAGCGGACACTCTTACACCTCTTATTATGTGCTAATTTAAAAACAATTGATGTTCAGCTCACATCAACATAATTATCAATCCTTTATTCATCAATTGCTACATATTTGTTCTCTAATAGTAATTTTTTTTCCGGTGGAGGGAATTAATTTGGGACATTGCAAGTTAGTTCTGCACTCACGATGCATAGGCAAGTACTTACCTATATACTCACTGCAATAAGTATGTACGAAATCTCCAAGTCAAACGTGAACCAAATAATTAAAATATTTGGAGAGCATCATAGGCTTGAAGATTTACAAAATCCCGGCACAGAAGCGGCCCTGCCAATCCAGAAACCGAAGTATTATCATGCGGTTATTAAAATCGAAAAAAATACCTATCGGTTCCCGAAATAAAGAAACCAGGCTTTGGAGTAACTTCGAAAATAAGATAAAAGTTGATATTCACTACAAATGTTTACTTAAAGAAGCAATGTAGGTATACTCTGGCAGGATTTGCCTAAACGACACGTTTATTTGCCTTCGGTTCGCTCCGGGTCGCTAGTCGTGGAAGCACTTATAATATTCTGGGAACATATTTCCAAGTTTACAGCAATTTGATGCCTCTCAAGGACTTTTGGAATTTCCACATGTTATGTTATATTCATATTCATCGTCAACCTCCTTGACCTCTCTATGGATTTGTATATATATTATTGTTGATTTTTGTTATTTCTTAAGTCTATACACGTTCTATCTAGTCTATTAAACACGAATTCTCCACTCACCGAAAAATTAGTCGAAGTTACACCAAAGCACCTAAAGTCTCGTTTATTATAGAATATAGCTCGAATGTTTTTTTTTTTATATTTGGCAGTTGTTTAAATTTTCACTTACCTACCTAATTTGATATTAAGTAAGTACTTATATGAAATTAACTGTAATCAACCATTCGATTATAAATATAACTTATCTTCAAAATGCTATCTATCAATGAAATATATTTATTTCAAATATATTGTATTATCATATTATGAATAAAAACAAAGCACGACAATTGGTGCGAACGAAACGAAAACGTACGGACAGAATTTCTAAATTCGTTATTATGTTTTTTATTATATTTATGTAGTCTAGCATACTCACTGATACTATGCATTCACCCTAGTGTAACACCAGTAAATTCAGTATTATTACAGCTTCAAATGCAAGCATTTTGAACCAAACACCTACGCTAGTATGACGTGCAGTTAGGTTGCACATTTATGTGCGGTTAGAAACCGTTTTAGTCTATGAAGTATATAAAGGTCGCTGCATTAAATCGTTAGCAAAAGAATTTTGTAAGTGAATTAAAAATTATTATTGTGATTATTACTTATTTGAACAATCTTTCAAATGTGTTTAGTGGCATTAAAAGGTTTGGAAAAAATAATTTATTTCAGTAACTTAGAAGTATGCTTCCGGGAAAACGACACACTTCCGCCGTACTTAATGAAGGTAAATGAAATAGCATGAAAAATAGCAACCATTCACTACTCAGCAACATTGTTACTTTTTAGAAGAAAAAAAAAACAATTCTACGTCATTAGTTAATGACCAAATGTGTATAATTACCTAGAATGGTACACAAATTTATAATCTGTAGTAATGGGATATAAAAAAAGAGCCAAATATTATTGCCACTGTTGTCTGATATACATAGGTATGTAGATGATTAAACGAGTTTGAAGTGGAGTTCAAAAGAAATTGCAAATAATGTAAACAAGCCAATTTATTTAATTTATTTCGTTATCTCACACTTTTTATGGACAACCATGATCTTCACAATAGTTTACTTAAAACTTGAATTAATATTGTTTCTGGTGTATACATTTAACACAGTTATATTATTCATATAATGATAATACATATAAATTATCTAAAATTGATTCCATATTTGTAATTGTATTTTATTATTGCTTGTAAAAATTTGACATGTAAATGTGCCCCTATGTGGCCTATCTGCTGAATAAATGTTTGAGTTTGAGTTGAACGTAATAACTACATTAAAATAAATGTCTAGTGGGTCGGAAAATCATGAACTACATGTGCTTTTATTGAAGGCAACTTCAAAATCGAATCTAAGTAATAGATGTATGCCCTTGACACTTATAGCGAGAGCGTGCAGCACGAAGGCAATTACTTGTAATGCAGTTCACATTTCACACTTCGACGCAGTTAGAAATCACTTCCCCACAGATACACCCGAACTGCTTAGAACGATCTCTGCGTTGCTTCACCATAAATAATCCGTGTTCCCAGTTTCGCGATAAATAACGTCACCATTTACTTTTTAAATTAGGTCCTTGCACATATACCTACTTAATAGACGTACCTAGTTTTCTCGAACATTTCAACACATTTTGAAACACAACTAAAAGAAAACTACGGAGACCAGTCAAAGTTTGGACCCACACATACAACTGAATAATTTCTTACGAAATGATACGAAAGAGTGCTCTCGGTACATCACAGGAAGAGTGTTTTGGTATTTTTTTTATTCATTGGTTTTCTTGCGTTAAGTAACATCCATCAATATATCAGTAGGAATTAGATTAAGTATTAATTATTTCAGTAAAAAAAATCATCTTAACCATAAAAATTCTCGTGATGGTTGAATAGTTTATAATAAAATATATTAAACAATAAAATTATTCTTCAGCCATTTAGTGTCAGTTGAAGTTTTGATACCGTAAAAAAAGATCAAACTAATAAAAGTATCTATAAGTATTTCATTAATAATAACAAGCTTCAATCATAACATTCCTAAATATAGAATAATGTACCAAACACGTACTTATATATTTTACTAATGAGTCCCTAAAGTTTAGTAAATCGACAAAGTGGAACCCTCCCTAACATTTAATACAGAAAATCAATAAACTTTATCTTTTGACATAATAATAGATTTAATATTTGGTATTTCCATACTTAACACGCGATAAATAGGTATGCTTGTTCAGTAATCGTATGATTTTAATGAAAATTGTATGTTATTACATTTTTATATAGTTATTTGACTTATTTGTTTTATAAGGGGGGCATTAGTTATTGTTTAACCGCTCGTGCTAATATTAATACCCGAGCAAGCGATTTCAAAATTGGTGGGTGGTACGAAAAGTGGAATCTTGAGCGTTGCGAGGGTTTCAAGCACGAGGTTCAATGTTTCGAACCGGAATTTTGACATTTACGGCAGTAATGTAGTCTGCAGTAATGCCATGCAGCAATACTACTGCAGTAATTCTGGTGCAGTCTGAATCCGAGCGTCACCTTTGCTTGTGTTGTCTATCCGTATCCGTTAATTGAGTTGCAATTTGGCATGGGTGTATATACATCAAGATGGAATTATTAAATAAATATATCTAACCCACTCGTTTCCCTTAAAATCGTGAGTTTTTATTTATTTACTTCGCTAAATATAATTTTAGCTTTCGATTCTCCGCCACTTCTTTATCTTAAAATAAATGGAAGTGTATTTTTCTGTCTAAAATCAAAATCAAACCCAGACAAAAAAGTCACGGTTGGTTGATAAAATAGAATAGGACTGAAGCCTGTTTTTTATTAGGCCTATAAGGGTGATACAACTTTGTAAAAAGAGTTGACTGCGCCAAATAAAGGAATTTGTATGCAACATTGCAGTCGCAAAAATCGATACAGCTAAGTTTTTTTTTGCCAAACCATAAACTATGCATTCGCTACCAATTTTTTAACCAGCTAAGTCAACCTTGCCAAAAATATGAGAATATATATTTTTATGTATAGGTAATATTGTTTCATTTTATTCGATGAACTTTGAGGTGTGACTTGTCGTTGGACAGGTATTTCAAACGAATACCGGGTCTTACGGGTATTCGTTTTAAAAAGTGATTTATTCGTATACTTACGCTCCAAAATTTTAAAAGAGGTGAGTCTCCCTCTTACTTTTGAACCATGGATGGCATGGATCCAAAATATATAAAATAAACCATTAAAGTAAAGCTTAACTTCTAGCCGTCCAGTGACTTAAAAAAAGGCCTTACATTTCATTGTATTATTTATTTTTATTTTGACAAATCAAAATTGCAATTGTCTTGGCAAGTTTGGCAAATACCTAAGTACTGAACGATATTTTTTTTTTGTGGGTTTATTAAATGGCACTCCAACTATTATCATTCGATACTGCGTGTACTTGTGCATTTTTGGGCTATTTAACACGAGTCAATAGTTAATAGAGAAGAAGTTGACAAAATAATAATTACCTATTTTCATTGTTTAATCTTTACTGTGAACGCTTTATTAGATCTTTGTTGTGGATGATGCTGCTGGTTCTTACTACTTGTATCTCCATAAATAATTGCAGTATCTACCCAATCTCCTAGAAACTCTCAGATATTTTCTCCTGACTACGGCGCCTGAATAAAAGAATAATAAACTCATCGAAAAAGGTTTTGATTAAGTACATTAAAGTCAATAAAATCAATATTTAGAACAAATTTTTAAAGTATTAATAAAACTATTATTTTCATTAAAGTTTACGTTCAGCAACATGCAAGAAATAATTTCTTGCATGTTGCTTGACGTGTTAATGTATACACAGTAATCTATTTCAGAACGGGTGTTGTATCCGCGAAACAAGTTATCGCCTGGCACGAAGCCTTGCGTCGTTGGAGGAAACCCGATAACTGAGGAGCTGGCAGTTGTGAGATAAAACATTAATATTTCTAACACAGTTCTTTATTTAATTTTCATCGCTCGTATCAATCTTACATTCGAAGAGAATCTATATTTAAAGTGAATCTGAAATCAAAACTTTAAAAAATATTAAATACCTACATAGGTAGTTTTCACATCGTGAATGGAGGTAGAAATATTTTCAGAAAATAACAACTTTTACAGGAACTTCGCGTAACTACATTTGGCACGGCATCGTGCCCACCGAGAGTAGAATGGGTCAGGTCGCCCCTTGTAATGAGAGCACCCGACCAGCCTTTAGCTTACGGCCTGGCAGCTCCTCGCAATGGTACCAGGTCACTGCTTGCTGGCCTCCAAGCTCATGTCATCAAGTGGCTCCTGTTTGATTCTCGACCTTTGACTAAGGATAACAAGTCTGCCGAGCCTCCCGAAACGTGAGTATTTTAAGCTCAGACATGTTCGAATGTGTACGCAAAATTCCTCTTTCACCTTTTACGTCTCCAATTTTAAGTTTTCAACACGTGATTACGGGGACAAGACCATATTCTCATTTACTTTCTTTTTTCAATATTTATTTTCATTTATTCATGGTATGACATCGCTGCTAACCCATCATGAATGCAAAAGAAATAATACGAATGTGCTGAGTATTTTGTTCACCAAGGAATAGTTCCTTGGCAATACAACTGCTGATGGATAGTGTAATCAATCGAAAAAATAAAAATTAATTAAATTTTAGCACTTTCAACCCGCTTTTCAAATAAATAATGATGACTACTTAGGTACTGTACTTTCTGAGTACGTATGTGAGATGAAATAAATATTTCTTACTCGAAAAGTTATGACCTTATCACCTTAAATTGTTTTATTTGGATATCAACACAGTAAAATACTTGAAATAATTATCATATATTTATATTACTGATTTCAATAATAAATGAAACAAATACGGTCTTATTTTAAGAACAGGTGAAATCTTATTTTTTGGAGTTGGTTTAAATAACATAAATACCTACTTATCCTGTAAATTGATATACCTACTCGTACGCTCTAAAACTACACGGGCGAAAGCATACGATATAACATCGAAATGCCTGTCATAATTCTCCTACCAGCCACGTGCTCCGGCATAAATTCCGACCATCTATGTACTGTTGGACAATATTTTACTTCAGTGCTGAACATAACGGCCGAAGAATTCGACTAAGTTTATTCAAATTTACGAAATATTGCTGAACATAAAGAATGATACCTATAATCGTTTGCGAATGTGCTTGAAGTATTAGATAGGAACACGTGCTATCGAATAATATTCGATTGTTTGCGTAGGTGATATTTCTACCCACCACATTGTAATGACAATTAATTAATCAATTTTGATATTACCACACACATAATATCATTCACTTGTAACGCAGAGAGTCCCATTGATATTGTAAATAATAAAGATGTTAAATAATAAATGAGATGTAATTTATTATGTAAAATATTGACAACGAACAAAAAAGACAGACAGTTACGCATGACATTTGATAGAAGAGCATTTTTAAAAACAATTTAAAAACTAAGTATGAAATTACAGAATAAACAAAATACGGCCAGTACTCTGGCGTCAAACCTTTGACAATTCTAACAAATTTATAACTAAAATCATTCATATTACGGTTTGAGAGTTCGAGGGATTCAATTTTGAGGTGTCGGGGCGCTGAGGGTTCAGGTATTCGGGCGTTGAGGAATTGGGGTCGGTTTGACACTTGCGGGTTGATGGGTAGGGGTGGAGGTTCCTTTCCTTTTGACATAAGTACTAACTGTCTTTATATGTTTGAAATCAATGCCATGCCAAAATTCAAACACACGGTCAAACCAAATCGCGACCTTGATGCGGTTTTTTGAAGGACGCAGATATGTGTACGGCAGATTGTCTTCTACACGATCGAACTTATCAAACATGGTACGGGCCACGCGAATTTCGTGGTTTGACTATTCGTTACGTACAGAATTAAATTTTAATTACCGCCGTATCATGTAACCTACTTTTTTGCTAATTCTCATATTCCCCACGACTTACACACGTGGCATTCGGTCCGTGTTAATTTCTCCTCCTTTTTCCAGAGGGTGGTTTCATAAAACATAGGAATTCAATGTATATGGCAAAATAAGCAATAGTGTTATAACTGCTTTTAAATTTGGAAACATTTTGTTACCATATTTATCATTAAGTGAAAACACTGTTTTTCAATATAGCGTGGCTGACAGTTTATTATCTACACCTAAACTTTCCTGATCTATAGTTCGTTTTTTTTAGCATTAGAAATAAGGTAAACAATCTTGATGTGTCTTTTAATTGAAAAACACATTTTGTTCCGTACGAGACCCACAGCGACATCTCTGGTAGGAGCGACTCAGTTGCGTATGTCGCGTCACACATATCGCGGCCAATACGGAGCTCTATATACGCCTTCGTCACCCTACGTCACGACATATTGTCCCCCTCTACCCCAATATCCTCGAATCATGGACACGTAGATTAAGCTTCTAGAATTATAAGAGTAAGCACGTTAAATTTCGGATTTTTATTACACCATCCAAGAAAAAGTCGAACTCTCAAAAATACGCAGCGCCTAGTCACGAACATATTGATCCTTCGAGCCAAATATAATCAACGGTTTCTTCGCCAATCGTCGAGTACGAATTGAGAGGCCATTGAGAAGAAGCACCTTTGGAAGAGAAAGCGCATCGACATTTCTTCTTGGACGGAAGGCGCGTATGCAGCACGAAGACACCCAAGGACGCGCTAATTTGGGAAACTGCGGATAGCTATAGGACGAGAACTGGACATCCAACGATTTTAAACGCGCATATTTCGGTACGGACATCCAGCCACCCTATACCTAACCCTTTGTCTTCAGTTGCTTAATACCGTGCTTAATCAATTCCAGTGAGCCCGTGACGAGTAATCTTTGCGTGACCGGTATTGGGACTCCTTTTCGCCGCTACACAACGCGGAGTTGCATCAGGGTCCAAAGTCCACACGTGAGTACTCCAGCTTTCTATACTAAACCTAACCAAAATGGGGCTAGATGATATTGTAGTACCAAATACTAGTAAACCACGCGATAAATCGCCAGCTAGGGCCATCTGCGATGCCGCGATTGAACCTCAAGTTCGCGAATTGGTGAAAAAACGTGGCATTATAAAGGCTAGACTCACAAAGTTCGCAACCCACATTCAAAGCTGTAGCGATAATTTAGACGCTTTAACTGAGCCTTGTAGAATAAATTTAAAACTACGCATACAAGGAGCAGAGACCCTGTACACTGAATTTAACGATCTTCAAACTCAAATCGAAGCGAATGTGTTCGAATCGAATCTCGATGACCAGTTAACGCAACGAGAACAGTTTGAGGATAGTTATTTCACAGCGCAGGCCCTCGCCGAGTCTATTCTAAGTCAATTTAATAGTACAGAAAGCAAAAGTCCCACTGTTACGCAAAACACAACAATGAAGGCAATTAAACTGCCAGTTTTATCACTTCCCTCTTTTGACGGCACGTATGAAAACTGGCTCGCATTTAGAGATATTTATTTATCACTAGTTCACAATTCGAAGGATCTCTGTGACATCCAAAGGTTCCACTACCTAAAATCATCGCTGACTGGTAGTGCTTTGTTAGTAATAGAAGCGCTCGAACTAACGTCAAGTAACTACGCGGTGGCATGGGATCTCCTTCTTAATCGCTACAATAACAACAGGTTATTAATCCACAATCACGTCAAGGCACTATTTACTCTTCAGTCGTTGCCTAAAGAATCGCATATACTTATTAGAAAGTTAATTGACACAACACTAAAAAATTTACGCGCTTTAAAAGTCCTAGGCGAACCTACATCGTCATGGGATACTCTGATTATTTACATCTTAGTGTCAAAGCTCGATAAAACCACTGAACGCGAGTGGGAACAACATAAAAGTAGCCTTACGAGCGGCGACACTCAGATGAAGATTAAATTGGATGATTTATTGCAATTTTTACGAAACCGTGCAGATATGTTAGAAACATTGCAGGCATCACATTCACAAGGTTCGAGTTTACGCGATAAGCACGAAGTGAACAAAAAACATATCACTCCTAGCTCCACTCATAACTACAATAATAACAAAGTGCACTGCAATGTTTCTACCAACAGCAAACCACAAAAATCACAGCATAAACCAAAATTCGCGTGCCCTATGTGTAAAATGAATCATCCACTTTATTCCTGTGTCAAATTTCTTGATACTAACTACGAATCTAAACTTAAGTTTGTTGCCGACAACAAGTTATGCACTAACTGCCTACGAGCGGGTCATTCCGTGGAGTCATGCGTATTCGGTCCGTGTCGCAAGTGTAATAATAAACATAATTCAATCATCCATCCTCCTAGTGATGAGTGCACTCCCGTCCCTGCCCCCGCTGACGTCACGGCCCCCGCTGCATCCACTTCGGCCGCCGCTGCATCTAGTTCGGCCGCCGCCGTGTCGGTCAATGTGCATTGTCAGCGAATTCCTTCGCAGCCGCCGACCTTGAGGCCGGTCTTGTTGTCAACTGCGCTTATCGACGTGATTGATAAAAATAATAAACCGCATACTGTTATCGCTCTTATTGATAACGGCTCACAACGATCTTTTATAAAAGAATCCTTACGTGATTTATTAGGCGCACAATTAGTACAGTCCACTCACGAAATAAGCGGTGTAGGTCGCACTGTGACGCAGTGTACGCAAACCTGCAATGTCCAAATAAAATCGCGCATTAGCGACTACACAACAAATTTACATTGTTTTGTTTTATCGGAAATAAACACATCAATGCCAGTTGTATATGAACATTGCGCAAAATTCGATATTCCAGAAAATATACAACTGGCAGATCCGCAATTTTTAGAATACAAAGATTTCGATATCTTAATAGGCGGTGAAAAGTTTTGGGATTTGTTTACAATGGAAAAATTAAAATTACGTAACGGTCCTTACTTATTAAACACCGAATTTGGATGGGTAGTAGCAGGTCCTATCAATTTAAACGCACGCATTGAAGGCCACATCCAATGTAATTTTACGCAAACAACAGATTCGCTATTACGGCGGTTCTGGGAGATTGAGGAGGTACCTACCACTCGGGACGCATTGTCTGACGAAGAGAAGGCTTGCGAGGAGCATTTCGTTCGCACCACTACGCGCGACAGCGAAGGAAGGTTCTGTGTTAGCATGCCACTCAAGCAGCCACCCGAAATGCTAGGAGAAACTTATCCTCAAGCTGAACGTCGTTTGCTGGCGCTGGAAAAACGATTACAGCGTTCAGAAACGTGTAAAAAATTATATACTGACTTTATGCATGAATACCTCGATTTAGGGCACATGAGTAAAGTTACGTCATATGACTCACCGCATTTCTTCTTGCCACATCATGGAGTTTTTCGTGAATCCACAACTACACGATTAAGAGCAGTCTTTGATGCTAGTGCGGCATCTAGTAGTGGTACATCACTGAACGATCTTCAAATGGTAGGTCCCGCGATCCAGGGCGACCTTCTGTCGATTCTTTTACGCTTTAGGCAGCATCGTTACGTGGCCTGCGCGGACGTAGCTAAAATGTATCGTCAGGTACTGATGGCAGAAAATCAACGCGACCTTCAGCTGATCCTTTGGCGCGACAGCCCCGACGAACCGATTCAAATTTATCGTTTAAATCGTGTCACTTACGGTATGGCGTCGGCGGCTTTCTTAAGTGTCCGTTGTTTAAAACAGTTAGCCACTGAATGCACCGATCCCGACGTTAAAAGAATAATTAACGAAGATTTTTACGTAGACGACATGATAACTGGGTCACAGGATAAACTTGAATTGTTACGATTATGCAATGAAACCGCGCGAACATTGCAATCAGGTTGTTTTCCGTTACGAAAGTGGGTATTTAACTTTAGCGAGCCGTCGTTAGAGTCTAATTTCGCACTGCTGTCTGACGCGCAAACTAAACTAACGTTCGATAAAGACTGCAATTCAAAGTCATTGGGCATAGGTTGGAATAATTACTATGATCAATTTTATTTTAACTCGCAACTTGATTTGATGAAACCCAATGACAAAGTAACCAAGCGTATTATTTTATCACATATTTCGCAAATTTATGACCCTTTAGGTTTACTAAGTCCAACCATTATGCTAGCCAAGGTCTTACTCAAGCGTTTATGGCTTCTTAAACTTGATTGGGACGACGAAGTCCCTTCTGACGTCATGCGCACCTGGAATGATTTTACTAAATCATTATCACTTGCCATAAGTACTATCCGTGTGCCGCGTTATGTAATGGGTAGCAATAATTATACGCGCATAGAAATGCATATCTTTACAGACGCGTCACAGGTTGCTTATGGCACTTGCATTTATATTCGCACAATAAATGATGATGATGAAGTATGCTCACGATTGTTATGTTCGAAAGGAAAATTATGTCCCATTAAAGTCCTAAGTACGCCCCGATTAGAACTTTGCAGTGCACTTCTAGGCGCTAAATTATATGACAAGGTCATAAATAGTCTTCACTGCAAATTTGATGACGTCATATTTTACTCCGATTCGACTTGTGTTTTAGGGTGGTTGCGCATGGCACCTAATTTATTAAAAACTTTCGTGCAGAATCGGGTGACTGAGATCCATGAACTGACCAAAGGGCTTCCATGGCGCCACGTCAGCGGTAAAGTTAACCCGGCTGACTTAGTTTCGAGAGGCGTTCGATTGGAAGACCTGGCTGGATCCAGTTTATGGTGGAAAGGACCTGAATTTCTGCAGGATTCTAACTTTGACCCTAAAAACATGCCAAAATTACCGAGGTCGAATGATACGCACGACATACTGCCGGAGGTCAAATCTAACGTAGAATTAGCGCTTACCGCTACCACTGAAGTGTCATTATTCCCTTTCGAACGGTTTTCTCAGTTCTCGCGCATGATACACGCCGCATCTTACGTTTTACGCTTTATTTACAACGCGCGCAATAAAAATAATAAGCGTGCGGGCAGTATTAGCGTCGAGGAACTGCGGGAATCAACAAATTTATTAGTCAGGCTGTCTCAATTTGAATCGTTCCCAGATGAGTACAAGCTATTGACTAATAAACAAACAGTTAAATCTAAGCATAATTTAAGTAAATTAAATTTGTTTATCGATGAAGATCGTGTCATGCGAGTCGGCGGTCGCATTGGTTATTCGCAATACTTTACGTATGAAAAAAGGCACCCTATATTAATTACAAGCAAACATCACTTTACGCTTTTATTATTTCGCCACGAACATAAGAAACTTTTACACGCTGCGCCTCAAGCCCTTCTTTTTGAACTGCATGATGCTTGGTGGCCACTAGGTGGTAGGAATCTTGCGCGAAAGATCTTTTATGATTGTGTTGTTTGCAAGCGATTAAGAGGGAAAACCCTTACTCCTTTCATGGGAAATTTACCCGAGGAGAGAATTACGCCTACATATCCCTTCTTAACTTGTGGTGTGGACTATGCAGGGCCAGTTTTCATATTAAATCGCAAAGGCAGAGGTGCTCAAACTGTTAAAGCATATATTTGTTTGTTTGTATGTTTTGTTACGCGAGCCATCCACTTAGAGCTTGTCAGTGATCTGACCACCGATGCTTACCTTCTAGCTCTCAAACGCTTTATAGCTAGACGCGGCAAGCCTAACGAAATATTTTCGGATAATGGCAAGAACTTTGTGGGTTTAATGCACGATTTTGCCAAGTTTTTGTCTCAATGTAGTCCCGACATCATAGATTACGCTACTAGTTGTAATATTAAATTTAATTTTATTCCACCTTACGCGCCCTGAAGCTGGAGTAAAATCTTGCAAATTTCATATACGCCGTGTTATTGGAAACGCTCACCTCACATTCGAGGAATTTAGCACGGCGTTAAGCCAAATTGAAGCCGTCCTGAATTCCCGTCCTTTGTACGCCATGTCATCGGATCCGCACGACTTCCTTCCTCTGAGCCCTGCGCACTTTCTCGTCGGTCGCACTTTGACATCGCCCGCCTCAGAGGACCTTCAGCACGCGCCTGCTCATCGACTCAACCGGTACCAGATGGTGGAGAAGATACGGCAGCATTTTTGGACCCGGTGGTCCAAGGAGTACGTCTCCGAATTACAGACGCGATCCAAATGGAGAAGCCACTGCGAAGACCTGAAGCCGAACACTGGTTCTCATAAAGGACGACAACCTGCCTCCGCTAAAATGGCATCTAGGACGCGTCGTCAAGACTATCCCTGGGCGAGACGGTGTGTCAAGAGTGGCAGACATCCATACCGCATCTGGCATCATAAGACGCGCCTACACCAAAATCTGCCCCTTGGTGTCTCAGCCTGATGAAGAGAGGAGAGAAGGCCAAGAATCCTCTTGAAAGCCAGATCTTTCAAGGCCGGGGGCATGTTCCGTACGAGACCCACAGCGACATCTCTGGTAGGAGCGACTCAGTTGCGTATGTCGCGTCACACATATCGCGGCCAATACGGAGCTCTATATACGCCTTCGTCACCCTACGTCACGACATATTGTCCCCCTCTACCCCAATATCCTCGAATCATGGACACGTAGATTAAGCTTCTAGAATTATAAGAGTAAGCACGTTAAATTTCGGATTTTTATTTCACCATCCAAGAAAAAGTCGAACTCTCAAAAATACGCAGCGCCTAGTCACGAACACATTTTAAAAATAAGTTAGGGCAAATATGTAACAATTATGAATCTAATACGATCATTTATATTCTTCTGCTTTCATAAGTAATAGTTACTGATTTTTAAAATGCCTTTTTCAATTAAAAGACATGTCAAAATCGCTTACCTTCTTTCAAGTTCTTTCTAATGCTAAATAAAAGAACTATAGGAGAGCATGCTCCTTCCATTCACTGTAAAATTTTTGTTGATCAACAGTTTTTGTTAAGCAAGGAAAGCGTTTCAACTAGAGCACTTAGCTCTCTGCATTCATCAGCTGGAGACTTGAAATTTGAAAGATGGGGTCAGATAATTTAAATCTGGCTTTCAACTAACAACTTCAGTGTAAAATTGTAAACACCCTTTTCTTGCTTTGCTAATGGGTCTCCTGGGTGTTTTTTCTCAAAAGGTTGTTATAGATCCGATTGTCTACCCCAACATCAATTTTATCCAGTGGCAGAAAATTACCCTGATCTTGATGGTTCACAGTACAGGGGTTTTTGGGATTGCAAACTTCATGTAGTTGGCATAAATGGTTCCCAGTAAAGAGTGAACTTTTGGCTTCAGTCGATGAAGCAGAAGAGTTTCTAACTGAAATCATTTGTCGAAGTCATTAAGCAGCTGTAATGAATATGATCAAAATTCAAGGAAAATTATCATCAGGTCATTTTTCCACACATAAAGAATTTCATCTGTAGTTTTTGAACGGTCGTCAAATGCTTCTTCGGTGAAGTAAGGGATTAGTGCAGGTAGTTGTTGTAGGACCCCATCTACACTTTATTTTGGTGACAACTGCTTTGTATTTGCAGGACTAAGGATTTTGTGGATGCCAACTCCAAAAAATGGTTGCATTTCAATCAGCTTTTTTTGCCCTTTGTTACTGCGTGAAAAATCAGACCCTATATTGCTCAAGGTATCTTCGAAGGATATTGGTAGGTGTAGGCAAGCTTTTAATGCCACTAAGTGAATGCTGTGGCAGGAGCATTTAATGCATGCAATGCTAGGTTATTCATCCTTTAAACGCGAGAATATGGAATTATGTATGGCAACCATAGAATTAGTGGTGTCTGATGAAAATCCCATTAAATTACGAAAGGGAATATTTTTACTTTCCACACATTATTTTAAACAGTAAACACTCAAACAAGCTTTCTGCAGTACTGGACTCTGTTTCCATTATATCAAGAAATTCTATCTTTATACCAAATTTTATATATGTATAAGAATAATACTTAACATTAGAATCAACAGCATAAAATGCTATAGGTACATGTTAACGAAATGATAAATTAACCAAAATTACTTTTACATAAACTTTTGTAATATTTTTTTTTAAGGGGCTATTCGAGGTTTTCATCGATTTTTGACAAGTTTTGAATCGTATCTCCTTTTTTTACACTACAGATAGAATTATAAGACAAACGGTTATCGGTTTTTCAATCTTTTATCTCCGGTTTTGTCCACCGGATTTTGGAAAAAATGAACACTTATTTTTTTAAGAATTTTTTAAACATTGTCTAAAAAAACACTGTTTTCGTATCTAGTGTGCAGTGAAGGATCTTACATGAACGAAATCTACATATTTGGGTTTGTCTTTGACGTCTCGAAAAACGTGTTCAGGGTTCTAATTTTAAACTAATTAACACAAAAGTTATGGCCAGAAAACCAGTTTTTTAGCCTAAAATTGTTCAACTTTGATGCCAAATATCTCGAAGACAATGAACTTTAAAGTAAATATGGGATACTATATTGCTTAAAGCTGTTGCTGTTAATATAATAAGCTACAAAAAACATTAGAAAACTAAGGGATTCAGATCGAAGGTCATTGGCGTGGGGTAGCCCCTTAATCAAACATCTCCATCTTACGTAGGTACTCGTATTTACTATTGCTGTTGATTTAATCAACACCAAACAATATCATATATATCCCAATATAATGAAAATAAACTATTACTTCTGCTTCAACCAGTAAATTGTGAATCTGAACTAAAATCACACACTAGAATCAACACTAAAATCAAGTAATCAATCAAGGGTAAAATCGTGAGGGCGCACTGGGATCGATGACATTCCACCACGGCGCTCTCCGGCAGCCCCGGCTTATCGCTAGGGCACCCTCACATTGGAGGGGTAGGTTCAGAAACGCTTGATCCTACGCTTGATCCTAATATATGTATTAGACTACTAAAATACTGTTCGGTAGCAAACGGGGCTGTCAATATTTTTAATACAATTTTACTCAGCAGCGTGGATTCGCATACTCCTTTCCACCATGTTCTGACCATGACTGGGTTCATTTCTCTGACATGGCTTTTACCACAGAAAGCTTTTACCCCAAATAGCAAATATTTTAGCGTTAAATTTAACTAAATGCGGCGGCATAATGTCATATGTTTTAACTATGGTACCTATCTGAACCTACATAAACTAATTCCAAGCATAGATAATAATCTTATCCTATTGTAAGTACAAAGTTTCAGAGCAATCTACCTAGTCGTTTTAAATGAGAGCGTAACTACGTTTGTATGGAGAAGCGAGAGGACTCTTAAATAGCTAAACCGATTCAGATGAACTTTCGTATGGAGACAGTTTTAGCACCGAAGCTTATGGGACTGATGATGATGACAATGATAGTTATGGGACTTGGGGTAGTTTTTATGACAGAAATCATCATTGTACGCAGACGAAAACACGGCCAAAAAAAGCTTCAAGTCCGGAAAATCTACCGAGAAAGAGATCAAATTCGTTGCAATATCTACTAACATGTTTTGAAATTCATCGATATACAAATACTGCATAATTTTTGGACGTCCTACAACAATAATTGTATTAGGTATGTACAATTGATTTCTGATTGTAGCTACTTACGGCCTTCTGAGGAGCGTCAGGAAGAAGCTCTGTGGCGTGCGTGCAGCGAAGTAATATGGCGGTGCGCCGGCGGCATGACCCCTCCGCAGACGGGTCAGCCAAAGGCAGTGGTGGCACTGCCATCAGATATGACGTACGTGCAACACAGCTCGACCTACTATCAAGATGGAGTTACCGAAAAGGTAATAGCAACGGACTTAATTATCAGTACGCGATCTGCAAAACGGCTAGTAGGCCAATCAACTTAGAAAAAAAAGAAGCTGGAAATCATTTTAACTTTCATTTGGTCCTAAATGCGTGTAATTGGAGTTTGTGCTATCCCTGGAGGTGTGCATAAATTCTGGGAGCCTTGGGAGATATATTTTACCTTGAATTGCCAAACCACTCGATTTAGAAAGAACCCACCATCAAGTACAATAGCAAGGTTTGGTAGATTGGTGAAAAGGCGTTTTCGGATTTTAACATGATCATACCAAAAACAAAGAAATTCAAATCGGCGACCATTTTTTACAACTTTCGACTACGAATTCATATTTACGTACGTACCTTTCGGACACTCAGATATCAGTTTTCATCATGATTGGAGCATATTTTCCATCGTACACCCACCTACAAGAAAAAACTGAAAAAGGGGAAAATTAATGCACACCTCCTGGGATTGCACGCATTTAGGACCAGATGAAGGTAATTAAATGATTTCCAGCTTGCTGGGAATTAATTCTTCGAAAAAACCTAATTTAACTAGCATAGGCAGTTTTCAGGGAAAGATTTCAATGTTTTTAGAAAACTTTCCGATTTGATGAAATATAAGGGGTACAGTAGGTACACAGAGCGGATGCTGCCCTTACCAGTGTCATGGAAAGCAAGGAGAGGTACCATCCGCTAGAGTGTACCATTGAGAGGATTGAATTTTTTACTAGGTTATTGGGTGAAAGTGACTGGCTAAATAATTGGGTAAATGCCCTAGCTATTAGGATAAAAGGCTGGGTGCTACATTAAATTGTGTAATTTTTTTTTCTGTAATGTCAATACCCAGGGAGGAAAATGGGGACCACGTTTGTGTGAAGAAGCGGTCGTCCACTATCGTCTTAAGCATTACAGAAAACTCGCCTCATTGTGTTTCAAATTATTAGGTTGTTAATAATTAGCCACTAAAAAAAAAGTTTTTCTGGAAAAGACTCCCTAACTTCTTATTTGACGACGATATGCATTTACGTCCCCAGTGGAGAATAATGGGTTTTCATAGGATTGTTTTACTCCTGGGAGTTAAATAACCCTATGAAATGCATGTAGGAGAAAAATAACTTACTGCCCGCCCAAAAACATAAGCTTGATACACGTAATAAGAATTTTACTATTTATTTTCGCCCCGCAAGCTGCACTTATTTGAATTCACCAATTTGGAGGATGTCCAGATTTTTATGAAGAGGTATTTATACTTGGTAGGTAAGCACTTAATTTTTAAAACAATAATTTTTACTTAGGTACGATTGACCGGCAAAAAAGCGACTATTTTTAAACGCGAATCATAAGAGCTCCCGTCATCTAGTAATAAAAGTCTGAGCTACTTTTGGAGAATAAAACGTAGCATTGTAGGCGTTCCGAACAATCGTATTCAAAACGTAACTAACCATAGTATTGCATTTATCCCGTTGACCTTATTTGTTTTATGCTAGTAATATATATAAACTGCTGACACTAAGTGAAACACCCAAATATAACGCATTATAAATTCAATTTTAAATGTTAAAAATTAATTCTGCAGTAATGGCAATCACATATGGCAATAAGATCAATCATTTATTTAACAATATCTACGTAGATTTTGTTGCATGTACTTAATTCTAATTGCCTAAGCTTCCTATTGTAAGGTTATTTAAAAAAAAGCGTAAGTAAATAATTTTATTTGTTTAGTTTAAAATTGACGAAGGATGCGGCGCTTTGTTGTTGCTGTATGCTGCAGTGCTGTCAAGAGGATGTGAAAAGTAAGATCATTTTATTTTGTTTTAACGTGTTTTTTGCTTGTGATTGTTAAATCATAATAATTAATAAATATTTAGGTCAATGTGACAAAAATCGACCTAGCCCCAAACTAAGCAAAGCTTGACTATTACGGGTACGAGGCGACGATATACAATACCTACTTAAACTGATAAATACGCACTTGGGTATATAGAAAACAACAACACCAGGAACAAATATTCATGACAAACTCGATCCGTAGGCAGTATTTCGTATGCAAGATCACTACCGACTATGTTATGACGTCGTTAAATGATACACTTCCGATTCTTCAAATATAATCCAAAATGTTAAGTCAAAATTGTTGAACAGCGTTAAGAAAGACTTGGATGGCAAACTGACGTACCTGGTATCATCGCACGTGGAAGGGTCGCTAAACGTTGTGACGCTGTTGCTCACCGGGCGAGCCACTCCATATCTTCACAACGGAGTCGTGTATATTGGTGACGAGGACCATTATGTGAGTTGTATTATACCGGGTGTGGCCTGTAACACGAGCAAATAATTAAAACATAGTTTGTACTCCTCAAACGGTGACACTTTTGTTCAACAACTTTTGAAAATTATGAAGTATTTAGACTCCCTATTTTTCATACAAAATAAATATTATCTTCAATGGACGCTATCGCCACGCCATATCATTGTGATTGACGTTGCTTGTCACGCCTTAAACATAACAAAATTCGCAATACATTGCGTCTTAGAATAAACTTTTGAGTGTATTAAAAATCAAACCACAAGTTATTTTTAAAAGTCGCTGAACAAATGTTGGTCAGTATGAGGAGTACAGCCTACAGTTTAATTTTTTGCTCATATTACAGGCCACACCCGGTATAAAATAATAGAAATTAACACTTGGCACAAATGTCAAATTAAAATATTATATAATAATAGGTAGGTACCTACCTACCTACTTCGATTTTTATGTGGCAAAATTGTGATTTAAATAGCCAATGCAAATAATCGGTTTTATATATTTCAGGCTATGCCGCAGTTCGGAGTATTGTCACGTAGCCCAGTCGGTCTTCTAGTATTTTATGGAAATGAAGACAATGCTAAAAATAACGCTAACCAGCAGCATCCAGGATCTAGGCTTAAGACACCAGCTATGCCTATTTGGGTAAATACAGGTTGATTCAGGAGACGTGAGCAGGACTAATCCTGCACACTCAGTAACTGATAATTGATCGATCACCGTCGTATTTAGGTGAAACAACCACACTTTTTCCTATTTTTTAACTTTTTGGTGAGGGCGAATTTAATCCTCTACAATCATAGTCACCCTACAAGACCTAATTAATAAGCATAAAACCTCTTTAACTTTTTGATTACGAAGAAAATAAACTGTCAAACTTGGTGAGATACGAGTTTTCAAAAGTAACCAGACCGCGATGAGAGTGATGACATTTAATTTGACACAGAATATCGGTAGTTTAGTATTCTAATTTTAGGGTGACCATGCATGTCGTAAATAAATTAATAACTTTTTTTTTCAACACGACTAGAAAATTAACGTTAACCTCACTAATACTGATACGAAAGTGTTGCTTATAATTTACGAAATGCGCAGTATTAGTCCTGCTCACGTCTCCTGAATCACCCTGTATACGAGAGGTGTTCAATAAGTAATGAGAATGATAAGGACGCAAATGTCTTATTTTATTTTTCAGTCACCATTTAAGAGTATACACTTGCTATATCGTTTCTCTAAACATAAAATTCCCTTTTTGAAAAAAATCTTCTTCTTGACCCCTTAAAAAATCCTGTACTGCGGCGATCACGGCGTCATCATCATCAAATTTCTGGCCTCTGAGGTGCTCTTTTAATTCTTTAGTACCTACGTCCAATTTATATAGCATAACCACCGTCTGCGAAAGGTCATGGAGACCACTACTTGAAATGGGCCCATAATATTTATAAGAATGCATGTTAGAGGTATACTTAAATAATATTTACCTAGGTACCGTTGTAATGGTTTTAGGCTTTTATTATTAAATACTGATACAACATTAATCAAGAACATGTTGTTTAAACATATCACATTCTTCTATCGTCTAACAAACAAAAAAAACTAAACACCCTTTGGAACATGAGATAACAAAATATTCGTACATTATATATCTTTCCCATCACGGAACAATGGTGTTCCGGACCTTTGGGAGGCGTGCGCGGAGCCGAAGCCAACACGTAGACGCCCTTTTGACACTTTAATGAAATGTAAGGGGTACACCGAGCGGATGCTGCCCTTACCCGTGTCATGGGACGCACGCAGAGGCAGCACCCGCCAGGGTGTAAGGGCTATTGAGAGTTGATGGAATCTAAAATGAACTAGGTTATTGGGTGAAAGCGATGGACTAAATACTGAGCTATGGGGTAAAAAACCGGACGCCTGCCTAATAAAACGGTATGCAATTTTATTTCCGGCAGACGGTGACTCGCCCTCACAAGATGGGCCCCCACAAAAAGCGACATCTAGGATGGCTCAAGGGCAACACCGGTGTGAGCGGCTCAGGGGTGTCGAGAGGTGTGCGCCGCTTTCTACCCAGTGGCTGTTAACAGCCACTGTGCCAACTCGCGTCTTATGCATATTTCACTTCCACCCCTGGAGCTTATAGCTCTAACGACTCCTCTCTGGCCGGCCGGCTAAGGCAAGCCAGAGGCAGAGAATCCTTATATATCTTATTATAAATCAATCTTAAATAATAGTAATCAGTCAAGATAATCACCTATATTTTTTTAATTAGAACTCGTAAAAAATATAAAATTGCGAGCTATCAAAATAGCCATTTTTCGCGGCAGCAAATACACAGTTTATTCGAGCATTGAATGCAGATTGGTTTCTTGCATTCAATGCATGTATACTGCGTCTTCCGTTGCTTTTTGGGGTCACAAGTTGAGCAAAATTTCCGAACTTGCAATAGATCTTCATGATTGCTGGGACCTAGCAATGCTGGTAGTTAAGTTGGTGTCTTTGATCAGGATATTGTTGATACTTATTAATAGGTCCCGCTAAGATGAGTGTTTTTGGATCGACGTTCGAGATGTGGTCTTACCAATTGTTCAGCCAGTTTCTTGATGAACTTAAACCTACTTTCAGATTTTGTGGTCTGCGTAGAAATGCTGATGATGTAACTGTTTGAGGCCGAGATATCCAATAACCTACTTACTAATTACTAAAGAGTTTATATGACATTATCATTACTAATTGAACATCCCTCGTATGAAAAACATACATGTTAAACAACCTATAGTAACACTAATTACTTAATTATTATTACTCGTAAGTCATCCATACTACCAAATAACAACGCTCAAGCTTGTGCTAGGCCCAAACAGTCACATTACGCATGGTTTACATTTAATGTCAGGCCCATACTGCAGCACCACATTAATGTATAATTCACATGTAACGTAGGCCCATTACATACTGCCGCACTACATAAATGTATAATTTACATGTAATGTAGGCCCATAATGCCGCAACACATAAATGTATGTTTCACGTATAGGTAATGCAGGCCCATACTGCCGCACTACATAAATGTATAATTTACTTGTAATATAGGCCGTACTGCCGCACCACATAAATGTATAATTTACATGGTAATGTAGGCCCATCCTGCCGCAACACTCTGATAATTTAATACAGAAGTTCTACTAAAATTTGGTGTTTTAACTATTTCAGGTTACAAGTTGTTCGGGACATTATGGCGTGATGTTTAATACAAATCGTGAATTGTTAAGGAATTATCATGCAGAAAGGAGGTTCGTAATTATTGTACCTACATATTAATTTTGACATGAAATTCTTAAATTTTAAGTGAGATGGAATAAGGCCCTACAACGTAGGTACTTACATACATTTATTTCAGATTTGATGTCCACTATTACACTACCGGCGGCTGCCATGTACTATTGAATGTCGATACGCGCGCTCATGATGACCTTGCAGGACCAATGCGGAATGATGACATTAGCGCCACGCCTCTCGAAAAACTCATTCATACAAAGTAAGATCACAAATTCAATAAAATTCAAATTCCATGAAGCTAAGCTTCAGTCAGCCCTTTAGTCAATCTTGAATACATTTCATATTAATATCCGATTCTTTATTCTTAACAACAGACAATTTATTTAGGGCTTACTAATATAATATAATTTAATAGCTATATTAATAAATGCTACAAAATAGTCCCCCATCCAGCTGGCCTATTCAGCTCTGATCTTCAGCTTTAACCCTAAACTATAGGACTTCCCGAGATACGGGAAATATGACATCTGGACGATTTCCAGTGGACATTTTGACTCCATGCCTATTTAGCACAACGGAAATAAGACATGTGGAGTCTTTGACATTTTGGGCAATGTGACACCTAGACATTCTAACATTAGGGGAACATAACCTCCGGACTTGTTGTCTAATGGGTATTGTTACATCTGGACGTACATACGGAATAATTGACCATGGGCATTATGACACCTAGCCTTTCTGACACTTAGACATATTTTTCCCTAAAGGCTTCAAAGTATCCTTTACTTAACCAAGTATTTACTTTTAAACTTTGTTATTTTGGTCACAGGTGGCAAGATGCGAAAATAACCTGGACAGGTCCAGGCCCTCACGTCAGCGATTCTCCAATCTGAACAACAAGTTAAGAACCAAGTTATGCATACCTAGTCGTAGAATTAGATTAGGCCTTGAAAAGTAGTTGTTCAAATGTTATGACTAATGACTAGATATTGATATTCGACGTTCTTGCCTTCGTCTTACATAATAGGCTCAATAATTAATTACGAGTATTACATTCATTCTTGTAAAGTCTGTTAATAATTATACAAAAAATTTATGAACTTGAGCTGATTTTACGGAACTCATCGTCAGAATTATATTTAAGCTCTTTAGTAAATTAAATAACTATGTAGTATTAGTCGTAGGCCTAGGCAAACAACGATGCGAAGTTTATAGTAAACGCCAAACGAAATTGCAATAATGTTTTGAAATCATCACGTCTCTTTTTGTTGCATCTGACATCCCGATATTCATCCCGATGTTCACTTTTCGATTGGCGTTTCGGGTACGGTGTTAGTTTTAGATCAATGTTATAATGTACGCTTTTATGTAGTTATTGAAAATATGTTTCGCAATAAAAAATATTAAAAATAGTATAGTAAAAAATAAAGCATATTTCAGACAAATGTCAATAGAAGCTTAAAAGTATGGCTAGAATTAAGTAGTTATGTTAACAACATTATGTAAAATATTTTTAACATTAATAAAGATACAAATTCTCGTTTCAAAGCGTAATAGAGATTTTTCAATTACTTACCTGTTAAAGGCTGAACTTGAGTTATGAATTAAAATGCAAAGGTAGGTACGTATGAATGATAATAATGATGTATTTTCCAAGAAGAACATAAGAAGAAAGTTGACATATAACCATGAAAACCAGTAAACTTTTAAATGTTGCTATACACAATCCATTCTGCAACATTACCGTAGTCAGCCGGTATCATTTGACATTTAGGTACTTAACAGTTTTTAGAAAAAAGACCGCCAGTTAGTGGTAGACCCGTTATACATAATATTGTTTCTCATAGGAGGCTAGATAGCCAGTGCTTAATGCCAAACTCAAAATGACACCTTTAAAAAAACATTAGGGGTCACTGACCTGTCCTAGTGTCCAGTAAGTTTTAAGCTTATGAAAACGGTACAGTATTCTTCAATAGGCAGGGAGTCATTTGCAGAGTCGTTATAGGTAATATAAAACGAAGATGATTGATGGTCTATTCGACAAATGTACCAATAAAAGTAATTTATCAAACGCTTGTCAATCCCAATGGCGGCCTGGTCTCACCTTTCCGAAAGATTTTTTTCGCATCCATTTGGAAGGAATCTATTTTTGGTAATAAATTGTGCTTAATGTGGAATAGCACGGGTGGTGTCGACATCTCATAAAAGAATGATAAATTAATGAATTCAAAAACTCCTTAGAAAATGCTTATTTAATTAATAACGAGTTGTTTGATTAAAATCTTAATGAAAATATATGTTTTGGCCTTAATCGTAACAAAATTACACCTTGTTTCTTGTTACAATTGTATTTTTTTATAAGTACCACGAGGGTGGCAAAAAAGCGTGGGCTAGTTTGACGGAATATTTTATTTTATCCTTTCAAGAGTCGGTTTTCTATTACAAAAAAATGTATTTTTACTTTGTCATAACCAGAGAGCGAAACTTTGGTGCCGATGACAGACGTATGACGTCAAGCGAAATACAGAGTGTTGTTATCTAGATTATAGATACTTAATCAAATAACAACTTATTAGCCTCTTTAGTTTACTGATATTGAAACTTGAGTTGAGAGTTTTTATACGTACTGGCCACGTATAAAAACATAACTAAATGTCTTTGTCATGTTAAAAACAAAATTGTTGGAAATGACAACCAATTTCTGTTTACTTATTTTTTTATTAGTAAAATATAACCGAAATATTATTGTTTGAAGTCGCTATGGAGTCTATGCAGCCGTATTTGCAGAAAGGCCGTACCTGAACAAGGAAACAACATCTGCCCTTGAGCTATTTTTGCTTGATTTTTTTTATATAGTTTACTCATATCTAGTACACATCACACACAAAATATTAAAAAAAAATCAAAGTGGTTCCGTAGTAAAACGACATTAAGTAAAAAAAAATATATTTTATATCCTTCTAAAGTCATAGATATTTTTTGTCGAATTTCGGGTATATAGTTCGACTGTTAAAGAGGTATACGTGATTAAAAAAAGAACTTACCATCCTTTGATTTTTATGACATAAAATCACTTAATCAAATTTTCATTACAAAAAAAAAGTATTCAAACGGGACCGACCGCTCTAAATAAAATTAATAACAAACCTATATCTACTAAGCTATACCACAAATAAGTGTTATCTTTTTTATTGAAATGCAACTTGGTCAAAATAGAAAAATACTTAAGTAAGTCTGAACTTCAGAAGTATGGCTGTAATAGATAAATACGAACTATCCGTTCAAACTCCTTTATAGTAATAAAGCAAAGAGTCTGCATTAATATTAATCATTTCTGATAAGTAAAGTACATAATGACAAAGAACGTCAAAGTCAGTATGTCATGTAGAAACAAATGTGGCGGGTTTGTAGTTATTACTTCGTATTTTTTTTACCATGGCACCAGAAAAATATAGTTGTTGTGATCGCCGTTTGAGGATTTTGCATGGACGTAAAAGAAAAATGGTCAGTGAAGAAGATGTAATTTTTTTTCCAACTAAAACCGGAGTAGAACTCATGTCGAATGAAAGGTTATCACAAGAATCAAGAAAGTAATGATGATAGTACCGAGAGTAATGACGATGATAATAAGCCAAATACGAGTCGAGAAAGTGACCCTGATTATCGAACCAAAAAGAGCAAAAACCATTCAAAAGATGATGATTACGTAGATCTTCCCATTTCTAGAACGATAGCAACTCACGGGTACTGTTGCATATGTTCAAGTAAATCTGAGTTGGCTATAATACCCAATGAAGCAAGAATTCAGGCGTATAGAAATTGGGGTATTTTTATACCAAACGGTAATCGATGTTGCCACTCTCACTTGTTAAAAAATAAGTTTACTATAGATGATTTGAACTCCTTGCAAGTTTATTCTAATACATCAAATATTCACATAACGGAACTAACTGAACTATTTAATAGTGTAACGATTGATTCTTCAAAAAATAAGTTCGATATGGTCGGTGACGGAACACTCCCAGATGACGAGTTATATGTTTTGGCAGGTATTACTTGGGATAACGTCAATGACTTGAGTAATATAATGCCATCAATGCGTGATAACTGTAATAGGACCAAGTTACAAGCAACTATTGTTTTTTTTGATAAAAATCCTAACCGGAAATTCGAATAAACTCATCAAAAGTATGATACAGTTACCATCGGAACAATTGGTTTCTGAATACAGCAAAAGTGTTATTAATTGCTTTCACGGTGTGTTACCGCATTATTTTGGGATAAACGCCAATGTAAGAGAAACGCTAATTGAAGAACATACCACAGAAACCGCGAAAACTCTTTGTGGCGTGTGGGATAAACTGATACTCATTTGTGATGGTACATATGCTCGTCACCAGAAGAGTTCTAATAATAATGAGTACCAACGAAAGTCGTTCCCTGGCCAAAAGAAAGTGCCTTTATGCAAACCGTTTACTATGTGTACCACAGATGGCTATGTAGTCGATATGTTAGGGCCGTAACCTGCTAATATGAACCACGCAGCGATTCTAAAATCGATTTTAGATGACGTGAATGGTCTGTCTAACTTAATGAAAACAGGTGATATATTTATACTGGATAGGGGTTTCAGGGATGTAGTAAAATATTTAGAAGAAAAAGGTTTTAAAGTGCTGATGTCGGCTCTTAAGGGTAAACGAAAACAATTACCTACGCAAGAAGCCAACGATTCTCGTATTGTTACAAAAATGCGGTGGGTAGTTGAAGCAGTACATGGCCAAATAAAGCAGAAAAATCGTCTTCTAAATAATGTATTAGACAACAAAATGCTTCTTAACGTCGGAAGCTAGTACCAAATAGCTTGCCTTCTATTAAACAGATACGGTCAACGATTGAATTCTGATAAAAATAAGCGACAGTCCATTATAGAAAGGATGTTACAAAAGAAAAATGAAACAAATTCTTTATCAGAAGAAGTGGAACATAATGGACGGCTACGTAAGAAACTGCCCTTTGGAACCGATTATGTCATCCGATTTATTGAACTTTCCAGAATTAACGGAGGATGACATGGTCACATTTTTTACTGGTAAGTATTTACTATTTTAAAGGATGTTGGAATGTCATATCACCTTATAAGTACTTGCGTAAAATATCTTTTTCAGGTACTTATCAGTTACATCAAGCGATGTCATATTTAGCTAAAACGCTCAACAATGATAATTCATTAAATATGCACTATGTTAAGGATAATCACAACATTTTAAAAATAAAAGTTCAGTCTCGTCACATATCACGAAAAAAATATCGCCGTTTTATTGAATATGTCCCGAATACTCATTAATGGTACCGTGAGTGTGCTAATGGGATGAGAACAATCGGATGTTGCTCACATATAGCGGCCATCATTTATTTCTTGTCACATGCAAGATATTTATCTAAGATCATCAAGCCTGCTGTATACCTAAGTACACTATTTAAAAAAAATGGCACAATTGTAGTAATAAATGAAGACAGCGATGAAGATTGAATGTGATAAAAACTTACAAAACGAACTGGTTTTAAAAAGAAAAGGAAACAAAGGGAAGAAAAAATATATATACCTACGTCAAAATCGTCAAATGCACCTATGTAAATGTCCTTAAGGTAGGCATTCTACCAATAATATATTGTTAAGCTAAATGCCTTTGATACCGAAAAAACTCCATGAAATATCCCTGAGTAAAGTGGTAATGATACTTAAATCTAATTTACAAGAGTACTTGTCTGATGAGGAAATAGTTACTCTTTACGAGGTACCTATATCAATTATTGTATTGTTTTGTTCGGAAGCTACTAACAGATTTATTGATTCTTAAGTAAAACGATTTTTATTTGTATAACAGATTGAAACTGTGAAGAATAAAATGAAGGAGCTTAATTTGCCCTTAACTATATATTGTGAGCTGTTTTTTAAACTATTACCGCATTGTGAAGTGTTTATTAACGAAGAAGAAATTATTATTACGGCGAAATGTACGAATTGTATGCAGCCGTGTGTATACGACAACTATATAATATATCTAGAAGATATACAGGGTGATCAATCCAAATGGGTCAGTAGGGAGAAGTCAGAAACTATGAGAGATAGCGATATCTGTTCTTAGGAACCATGGCTTCGATTTTAGATTTAATAATAATGACATTCAAACTTTTTTTTAACTCTCATACATAACCGGGAATCGAACCTGGTCAATATTCTTTATGTAATCGCGTGTAGTATTTGTTTGTATGGCAACTTTTAAACGATGCGTGATAGGTGGGGTGCTCGACCAAATATCATAGAGGGCCCCGAGATAAAACAAACTACATTAAAAAAAAATCAAAATGGCCGACTTTTTTTTTTTTACAAGTTGGTCCGAGCGCGCTGAGATTTGGCATGCGGCAAGCCTGGGGGCCCAAGATTGCCACGTCAAAAAAAAATTTTGGAAAAATCCAAAATGGCGGCGGACACGGGCAAAGTCATTTCCAAGTAGGTTAAGCGAGCCCGAAGAGCGAGCTTCAGGCCGGGAGGCCGAAGGCCGACCCCGGCGGAAGTCCGAAGGCCCGGAGCCTCCACCCCGACTCCAAAAACGTGAGGCCGAAGGCGGAGCTGCGTGAATGCCGTGCTTCCAAGCGTTCTACAAAGTCAACTGTCTTGATGCGCGAAGCCGGCGGGCCGAATGCCAGACGGCGAAGCGTTGAGGCTTGCGAAGGCTGAAGGCCTGAAGCGTCACACGAGAGGGGGAAGTTGAAGCTTAAACACGACCCAACACTTCCTATTGGGAGTCGGGTTGGAGGCTCCGGGCCTTCGGCCCTCCGCCGGGGTCAGCCTTCGGCCTCCCGGCCTGAAGCTCGCTCTTCGGGCTCGCTTAACCTACTTGGGAATTTGACTTTGCCCCTGTCCGCCGCCATTTTGTATTTTTCCAAAACTTTTTTTGACATGGTAATCTTGATGGGCCCCCAGGCTCGCCGCATGCCAAATCTCAGCGCGCTCGGACCAACTTGAAAAAATTAAAAAAAAAGTCAGCCATTTTGAATTTTTTTTAGTGTAGTTTATTTTGTCTCGGGGCCCTCTATGATATTTGGTCGAGCACCCTCCACCTATCACGCATCGTTTAAAAGTTGCCATAAAAACAAATACTACACGCGATTACGTAAAGAATATTGACCTGGTTCGAATCCCGGTTATGTATGATAGATTAGAAAAAAAAATTAATGCCATTATTATTAAAGGCTGCTATTTAACTGATCACCAGATTTAGTAAAATTTAATACCTAAAAAATCTATTTTACCACCCTAAAATCATGAATGATCACCAAAATTATAACACCATTTTAATGTGAAATGATTACCAATTTTATTACATTTTACTATCCTTTTAAAGGAAATGACACCAAAATAATCATTATTAACCCAAAAATAGTCAATGATTACCAAATTTCAATCCCCATTTTAATGTGAAATGATAACCAAATTTTTACATCTTGCTATCCTATTAAAGAAAATGACACCAAAATAATCATTGTAAACCCAAAAATAGTAAATGACCACCAAAATTAGAACTCCATTTTAATGTAAAATGATAACCAAATTTTTAAATCTTGCTATCCTATTAAAGCAAATGGCTCCAAAATAATCATTGTAAACGCAAAAATAGTAAATGATCACAAAATTGTAACCACATTTTAATTAAAAATGTGCAATCATTTAATATATCGTTATCCTATTAAATTAATTAATCCACTTCGTCACCTTTTTCTAGTAGCATTTTATTTCTGTAACAGTCGCAGCTCTAACCTAACCTAACCCACTTTTCTAGTAGCATTTTGTTTCTGTAAGGGTCGCAGTTCAAACCTAACCTAACCCACTTTTCTAGTAGCATTTCTTTTCTGCAAGGGTCGCAGTTCAAACCTAACCTAACCCACTTTTCTAGTAGCATTTCGTTTCTGTATGGGTCGCAGTTCAAACCTAACCTAACCCACTTTTCTAGTAGCATTTCTTTTCTGTAAGGGACGCAGTTCAAACCTTTTTTTTTTTTTTTATAGAGGGGAAATGCGTTACGCATACCACCCAGGCGCGGGGACGGGCCTGGGTGGTTATGTGGGACTCCCGTATAGGCTAATGAGGCCCACGGTATACCCACTAAAACCCCTCTTGGCCGGCTCAACGCTATATGGCGAGGTCACAGGGACATTGCGGCACTCTTCCGCAACCTCGCCAGCGGCCGTCCGGACTCCGGACACAACTCTGGACGAAATTTCATATTCCCCCTACCTCCCTAATTGCGCGCCATTATTACGGCGTGCTCGCCATCCCAGGGACCCTTGTGTAGGCGACAGACGTCCCCGAGCCTATCGCCCACAGGAACCCTTAAGGGGGAAGTCGGCGGTCATATGCGAGCCGCCGTCGCCCCACGCGCTTGCGACGCATCGGCTGGGAAGCTGGATCGTCTTCCCTACCGCGCTCCGCCATCTCTTTCTGCGCCATGACCGCCTCGCAGAAGTCCAGCACAGCCTTCCACGACCTGTCGCTGTCCACCATGTTTCGGACCACGGAGGGTAGCGAGAGGTCTTGTCCCACTACAGCGCTTAGAGTGCGGCGCTCTTCTTCCCAGGCTGGGCACACTTCTAGTGTGTGTTGGGCAGTGTCCTCCGGGCAGTCGCAGTGGTGGCATATTGCAGTTATTTCTCTTCTGGCTCTGTCCTTAAGATACCTCCCGAAACATCCATGTCCCGAGAGGATCTGAGTCAGTCGGAAAGTTAAGGCACCATATGTCCGGTCTAGCCACTTTTTAAGAACCGGGCGAACCGCTTCAATAGTCAGACGGCCTGCGCTAGGGTGCGCCAGCCTCTGCTCCCAAACGTCCACCATTTCCAGTCTAATGGCGTCTCGTCGTCCTACAATTTCTCTCGGTGCTGGCAAGTCTCCATTGTGATGCGCCTCCTCGCGCCAACGGTGAACCGCTGCGAGGGCTCTCGCATCTAAATCCCATGGTAGAGTCCCTGCCAGCACACATACCGCTTCGAAAGAGATCGAACGGTACCCTCTTATGGCTCTAGTTGTAATTGCCCTTTGAGGCGCCCTTAGTAGAGCTACCTCCTCTCTCTTTAAAATGTCTGCCCAGACTGGGGCTCCGTACAGGGCCATGGATCTGACGACCCCCATGTACAGCCGTCGACATGACGCTTTGGGTCCCCCCGTGTTTGGGAGTATACGCCCTAGAGCGCCAGCTGCTCCCAGCAGCTTCGGCATCAGGCGCTGAAAGTGGGCGCGGAAATTCCACCGGCTGTCGAGTGTGAGGCCCAGGTATTTCATTGTGGACTCGACGCCGATCCGGGTTCCACCCACCACTATATGCGCATCCGGCGGTGGCACGTTGCGGGGCCCGTGGAAGCATAAAGCTTCTGATTTTTGTAGGGCCACCTTTAGTCCCAATCGCCTGATCCGACCGACGACGTGAGCGACTCCTACCGTTGACAGTATGGCGGCCTCCCTAAAGGTTTTCCCGCGAGCTGTCACCAAAGTGTCATCGGCGTAGCAGGTGAGGTTTACGCCTCGCAGGTTTGCGCCTCTCAGGACCCAATCATATCCAATATTCCACAAGAGTGGCCCTAGGACCGACCCCTGTGGAACACCGCAAGACATTGGATATCTTGCCCACTCTTCCCGTCCCGGGTAAGTGACGGACCTGTCCGAGAGGTACGCGTCGACTGTCCGCCTTAGATATTCTGGTACCTGGTGGTACCGCAGCGCCTCTTTAACGCAGCCCCAAGGCAACGAGTTAAAGGCATTGGCAATGTCCAGGGACACTGCCAAGACTACCTCGCCTCGGGACACCGCCTCGTCAGCGAGAGCCTTAACACGCTGAATGGCGCCCACTGTTGAACGGCCGCTGCGGAAACCAAACTGGCAATCTGCCACATCAGGTCCGACACGAGCGAGGTGCTTGATGAGACAGCTGGCTATTATGCGCTCCAGGAGCTTCGCAATCTCATCAAGCAGCACTATTGGGCGGTAGGTAGATGGAGAATCTGCCGGGCGTCCTTTCTTTTTTATGAGAACCAGCTTGCCTGTCTTCCACTGCCGTGGAAACCTGGCTTGATGAAAGCAAGCTGAGAACATTTGCAGCATTCGTGATTCCAGAGCCTTACTGGCCAAGACCCAGGCCCGACCCGGTATGCCGTCAGGCCCAGGGGCTTTGTTTTTGGCCTATAAGTCTTAGCACAGCTGCGCCAAGTTCATCATCAGACACGTCGGGTATCTCCTCCTCGTCACCTTCAATTTCAGCGGGGGGTGCCATTGCTGGCGGTGCGAAGTTATCGCAGGCCGGGAACAGCGCTTCCACCACATTTCGCAGTAGATCCGGCTCGAGACTTCGCGTTAGGGGGGGAGCCCAAGGGCGAAGTTTGTTTCGGACCATCTTATATGGTCGCCCCCAAGGATCATTATTTAACATATCGAGCATTTCCCGATATGAGCCCTCCTTTGCCTGCTTTATAGCGATCTTCAGGCTTTTTGCACGCTCTCTATATGTTGCATATAGTTCTGTCTCCCGGGCAGGATCCCGGAGCCTGCGCCTTCGCTGATGACTGTAAATGCGCCTCGCCGCAACACATGACTCTCGGAGTTGCGTGAGCCCCGGAGACCACCAGTAGACCTGACGTTTAGGAGGAAGAGGCTTGGCTCGGGGCATCGCTGCATCGCAAATGTTCGACATTGCTTCGCCGAGCCATTTCGCCTCCTCGTCTACATCTATTGGATACGCCGGAGTCGGGTTCCATGCCTGGACCTCAGCAGCAAGAACCAATGCCTCTCTGTCTAGGCGTTTTAGTGCCCATCTTGGACCGTCACCTGGCAGTGACTGACTAATTGGACCGCTCAGAGTACCTGGGAGTGCGGAGACCCTGAACTGTATGTAACGATGGTCGGATAAGGACTCTACACTCTCAAGCACCTCCCAACCCTGAATACGACGGGCCAAGGCAGCATTAACAAAGGTTACATCGACAATGGAACCACCCTGTATTCGAACACATGTGTCGACAGAACCCCGATTGACAACCACCAGACCAGCCGCAACTGCCCACTCCTCTAGTTCCCGCCCACGTACATCCGTTGCTGGGGATCCCCATGCGACGGACTTGGCGTTAAAATCACCCGCAACAATCACGGGACGCGGATTACAGCGACCAATAACCGCTCCTACTTCTACTAGAAAGGCTTCAAATTCGGCCACACTCCTATTGGGCGAGAAATAAACACTGACTACTGTGATGCCACCAAGGAGCGCGGCCACAAATCCCTTCCCTTTTTCCACCTTTTCGAAGGGCAGTGAGCCAGTAGCTGTTTGAGTTATAATCGCCGCCGTGCCATCGTAGTCCCCAGCCCAATTGTCCCTTTGGGGGATGTGGTATGGCTCGGAGAGGATAGCCACATGTGCCAACCACTGCGCCATGCTCTGAAACAGGAGATCCTGAGCATCGAGGCAGTGGTTGAGATTCACCTGCACACATTTTAACGCCATTATTATGTGGTTTCCATTGGCGCTGCCTGCTCACCCTCGACCGCATCAGTGGCGGGTTGGTGGACGGATTGCGAGGGGGCTCGGGAGCCATCGCCATTCTTCTTCCCCTTCTTGTTGGTTTTGGAAGCAGAGCATGTCTTGCTCCCAATTGTGTGTCTTGCCGGTTTATTGGCCGCCGCGCAAACAGCGCAGTGCGGTGCGGCAGAGCACGTGGCCGCCTTATGGCCGGACTGTCCGCAGCGGTAGCACAGGTCGCTGCGGTCCTCTTGAGCCTGACACTGCGCGCGGACATGGCCTGCTTCAAGCCAGCGGAAACAACGCATAGGCTTTTGATCCAGCAGTTGGACCCTTGCCGATACCCATCCAACAATCAGTCGGCCGCTGTCGGTCAACTTTTTAACTACCGTAATTGGGCAGCGGACCCAAATGGAACCTAGGCCTGAGAAGTCCTGGCGGATTTCGCCACACTTTATTTGGTCTATGTGACACCCACCCACTTTGACCACGGCTTTTCTCACATCATCAGGCGTGACAGAGTCATCCAGCCCTGAGATGCGGACTTCAGCGGTTTTTGTAGGCCTGGAGACTTGGACAACCTCGTTATTTAATTTCGCCCTCAATTTATCCGCGAGAGCATCTGCTTTCTCGCTGCTGGTCGCCCCGGGGACCTCAATAATGGTAGCCCCTGTGACTGCTCGTTTGAACCGGACTCCCTCGATCTGTAGTTCCTTTAGGTCGATTTTAGATCTAGCCTCCTTAAGGATGTCCGCGTAGGTAGTTTTACCTCCCTCAGCTTCCGGCTTCAGCGTGAGGACAATCGCCGCTGAGCGTGGAGGGCGTAGTTTACGTGCCTTCTTGGGGGCTGCTTGCTGCGTTGGAGGACTTGTTGCCTTCTTCTTTGTGCCCTTTCATTCAATATATTTGGTATTTGAATACAATTTGAAGTGCAGTCGTAATTAAAGTGGTGGTACTTTTGTATTTTTAGGCCTTATTTTTTTGGTGTTCAGTAATTTTTTTTGGTAAGCATGATTTTTTTATTTAGGGTACCAAAGTATTTTTTGGTGGTCATTATATTTGTAGCCATTATTAAATCTAAAATCGACGCCATGGTTCCTAAGAACAGATTTCGCTGTCTCATAGTTTCTGACTTCTCCCTACTGACCCATTTGGATTGATCACCCTGTATATTGCAAAATATGTACTGGGCCATGTTACGTGAAATGCGGGCACTTTAATTGTAACTGCGTTTCATATGTTAGGGCCAAATATGGAATATGGCATTGGTAAAGTCATGTAAATGTTAGAGTGAATGGTAATAATTGTTTAGTTAATAAGAAGTCCCCTTTTAGTTTTGAGGTAGATGCCATGAAGAATTGTTTCTGTAATAAAGATGTTCTGACTTACTTAAATATTTTTCAATTTTGACCAAGTTACATTTCAATAAAAAAAGATAACACTTATTTGTGTTATAGCTTAGTAGATATAGGTTTGTTATTAATTTTATTTAGAGCGGTCGGTCCCGTTAGAATACCTTTTTTTTGTAATGAAAATTTGATTAAGTGATTTATGTCATAAAAATCAAAGGATGGTAGTTCATTTTTTAATCACATATACCTTTTTAACAGTCGAACTATATACCCGAAATCATAAAATATCTATGACTTTAGGAAGAAAAAAAAAACAATCAAGAATTATTTTGCCCTGAATGTACGTGTGAAATGTATATATCTAAATATTATAAGAAAAAACTTCGTCATTCAGAGGAACATTTTGTTGTGTTGTTTTATTTACACGAGGAATAATATATTTTGTTAGAATTAGTCATTACTTAATCATTCCTATAAAAAATGTTAATCGTATCGTTTTTTAATGTTTACATTATTTTTTGTGTAAATTACCAAGCATTTTTGTAAATAAACAATTATATATATATTTATATATATTATCATTATTAAGAATCATTGAGGTGTTACAATGTTGTTTTAAAAAAACATCCTATATGCGACTTAACGTCATAATGACGTCATCGGCACCAAAGTTTCGCTCTCTGGTAATTAGGAATATTAGGATTGAATTAGTCGACGTAATTTGATACCCCAAATCGCCATTTTTGTGACGTGTTAACTATACCCTTCAGACTTTTAGTAAGCGACAAATGTTTATTACTTACTCTCTAGACGTGATTGAGTACCACGATAGTTACCACTTGTTGGTTGTTATATGAAAACTTTTTCGAATTGGACGCTCCACTATTAAGGTAAGTACTAACCTACTTCCCGTACACGTAAAATGGGTATGATTTTTTCATTTTAAACTGTATGGTATGGTAAATAAGTCCATTGAATTAGAAAACACTTTCAATAAACACTGGTTCGAGCATGAGCGGTGAGCTGTTTTTGAGTTTTACTCCAAAACTTTCCCTTATGCTTGTTATACATAATTCATTTTTAATACAGTTGCTCAAAAAGTGCTACTTTACGTAGCTGTTTAGCGTTCGCAAAGTTGTTTTTTGGGAACTAGTGCTTTTTACTTTTATAGCTTTTTTAAATTTAATTCTGACCTTAATCCATACGTCCACACCAAAGAGTTTGGATGTTCAAAAACTTTATATATTTTTAGTTTGCCATTAGACATTTATTACGTACAAAAAGTATTGTTACACGATATAAAGTAAATATTTATTTGTTATTATATAAACAAAACGTTATAAAATACGATATTTCACTAAATATTTTTTATTATTTGGCTGAATGGAACTATCGTTGCCACGTTGGCTGACGTTAAGAGAAAAAATGAAAACTTAAAAAGTAAAACCGGCGCCCGCCATTTTCACTTGAAATTTATTAGTTGTCTCAAACTAATTATCTTAAATTGCAACTGTAAGAGTGTTTTGTATGAAATGAGTTAATGTGATTAATTTTGGCAATGTAAATCAACGTTGAACGTAGTTTATAGTGCTGAATATACAATATCATTCAAGTTCAAGGGAAAATTCGTAACTGTTAATGTTACCAATATTTGTGTTATTGTGATTTTTTCGCAAATGTATTAAAAAACGTCGTTCAATGTACGTGTGAAAGAGTTATTATTTACTTGTCCCGTGTCAACAATTCGCCTACGGCTCATAAAAGACATCTCGGGACTCGTAAATAATAACATACTTTCCCCACTTGCATTGAAATGTACTATTACGTTCGAACTACATATTGTGACGGACGGTCAGCTAACGGAACCCTAAACTGAGCCTGGCCCGACATGCTCTTAGTTGGTTTGTTTTTTTATCGTGCGAAGAAATGGAACCATCGATTGTGCATGGGCCGATACATACATTTATGTTTTGTTGCCGCCTTTCTCATTAAGTAGGTTACCTGCTAAACAGGTACCGATAATTACTTATCTTATAACTTCACTGTGCGGTTTATGCGCCAACGTTCAATGCCTTAGTAATTCCATTGTTGAATCTATGCTTATAAATCAATCGAGGCAAAATGCAGATAGTTCATAACTATGGAAGACAATGCAGGCAAATAGCCGTTGTCAGCGGGAAGCGGTAGCGATACACTAAATCAATTTACGGGAACAAAGTGCGTCTATTGTGGCGATATCAATTTGTCAAAGGATAAATCCTTTTGAATCAATCCAATACGGTGCGCTTATTTTGGACGTAAGAACCTGGAGGTTTATTTCTTTGAGAGGATGGAATAGGTGGTGAAATAGTAATTTTCTCAAACATGCTTTATTTATGTGCATTATTATTCGTAAATCGAACACGGAAACTGCCCAATTGTTATCTTTTCAAATTTATCGTTGTAAGTCCCAGCGGACAAGTACAAGTTAAATTCGATCACGTGTAGGTACACGTACAAGTTAAAGGCCATTGTCGGTTTTCCGTAGTAAGTTGGCCCTTAAATTAATCTGATTCGGGTTTTTTTTGTGAGTACCTCTTATGGTGAAGGATATTTTTGCTGAGTATCAACATCCTACTAGTAACAGTTTTTGACTTATGATTTTATTATTATTTTTCTTTAATGTATTGTTTTTCGGGATGTATTCAAGCGATTTGCTTAAATTGTAGTATACAAACATTAAGTTGTCATTGGCATTTTACTCTTAAATACGACAACCTGATAAGAAAACGCAAACATAATCGAAAAGTTTGTATACAGTCATTGAAAAACACCGATTGAGTGCAGGACTTGACCACACACATTGCTAATTTTTGACAGGAAGTACCGTTTGGAAAATCTTGATATTTGGGCAAGTAGTAGGCTAAGGCTAATGTCTGGCCTACAACTAGAAAAAAAATTAGAGGTGTCACTACTTCACAACGACATTAAAAAAATGTTTTATTTCTTTTTTACTTCATTTTCCTTTTTTTTTATATGTTAACTGGTATTCGTTTTTTGAGTATCGATGCATACCTAAATAAAGAACACTATTAAAAAATTAAGCAAATCGCTTGAACACATCCCGAAAAACAATACATTAAAGAAAAAAATTAATAAAATCATAAGTCAAAAACTGTCACTAGTAGGATATTGATACTCAGCAAAAATATCCTTCACCATAAGAGGTACTCATAAAAAAACCCGAATCAAATTGATTTAAGGGCCAACTTACTATGGAAAACCGACTATGGCCTTTGAGTTTTGAACTCTTATAGAAATAAAAGAAAGTTCAAAATTAAACAGCACAATCATTTAAATCCCTGCGTCTTTACGTCTTACGAGGTTAAAAAGTTAAAAAAGTAAATATCGTTTATTTTACGCATACAAATTAAATAAACCTATTACTTACCCGTTTTTGTTAGCTGCGCGAACTTATTATACATGTAACATCTTCCATTTTTTTTTCCTTTTAAGGGACGGAACACTGAGTAGTTATTCTTGCAACGTATCTACATACATCATTAAAGTTACGCTATGGTTTGGTTTTCTAATGAAATACATCCTGCAATTAAAGATGGTACCTACTCGGCAATGTTTAAACTAATACAGTTATCGAAATATCTCCCAGCAAATTTGAAAGCAGTTGTTGACCTGGTTATCCAAAGAAATGGTTATTACGCACCCACGGAATAAACTTATTACTTGCAGTCAACATTGCCAAGCCATTGATTGTCAAGACTCCTAGCCGTCTGTCCGAGAATTAGCAGCCCGTTCAATATTGAAATCCAGAAGTACCATAACTCCGTTAACTTAAGTTACATGAGTTGCGGATAACCAGTCTAAATCGTCATTAAAACCGTTAAATACATATCTACTAAAAGAAAATTTTGAAAACTATGTACTGAGATAAACATAATTATAGTCATGTAACTTCATCTTTTGGGCAAGGCGTCAAGTGCAACTCATTTAACCTGAGATTCATGATATATGCATGATTGGCACAATCAAAACCTTACCAAAATTTCACCATTGTTTCTTAAGTTACTGGAGTTACGCATGACTGGCCGATGAATCATGTACCTACTTACAATCCTTTTTCAAATGCATACAAATAAATGGTTACATTTGCTAACCACATCTAACCACGCGGCAGCGTGTCCAGCCAAGTTAAAAGAAAAAGGAACTGGCGACGCAGCAACCGTGTGACACCGTGTTACACGAACCATTTCGAGCTACTTTTGACCCCTTCACAACTTGAAACCTCCTTACCAACACACATTAAATTTGGCACATGTATTCAAGCCCCTTGGTTTGTCCAAAATACAAAATTTTATAAACGTAGCTCAAACAGTTATTAATAAATTAACGTTTAAAAACCGGCATTTTTGTGATTGACTGACATAGATCAAAAACCTAACCCACTTCCAGATGACCTAGAAACTTGAAATTTGGCATCAAGGTAGACTATTAGGTGCATATAGAGGAAAAAATCTGAAAACTGGAAATTATTGATATTTCGATGGAAGAAAATTTATTAATACTTATAGACCAAAAACCTAACCCATTTCTAGATCACTTAGAAACTAGATATTTGGCATCAAGGTAGACTATTAGGTGTATATGGAGGAAAAAATCTGAAAACTGGAAATTATTGATATTACGATTAACGATGGAAAAAAAAATTAATACTTAGAGACCAAAAACCTAACCCACTTCTAGATCACTTAGAAACTTGATATTTAGCATCAAGGTAGACTATTAGGTGTATATATAGAGGGAAAAATCAGAAAACTGGAAATTATTGATATTTCGATGAAAAAATAATAATTAATACTTATAGACCAAAAACCTAACCCACTTCTAGATCACTTAGAAACTTGAAATTTGGCATCAAGGTAGACTATTAATAATTACTATTAATAAAAACTGAAACTTTTTGACAATCAACCGTGCGTTAGCGAGGGTCTCCTTTTCAGCTTATAAGGCAAATTGCTTTCATGATGAATACTATAGTAATTTCTGTACAAAAAGTAATGATATCCCAACAAAAACATAAATGTTAAATGAGAGCCAAGTTCAGTATTAAGAATATGTGTCGTTGTTGACTCGCCGACAAAAGAATTGAGATCTATATGGGTGCCAAGTTCTGTGCTATGTAGAAAATCCTGAAATTATAAAAGATATGTCGTGGTTAGTTTTTACGTATAGGCATATAGGTAATATATTTTTTCAAAAATTTGGTTTGTTGTTCTAGCCAAAGGTCCTATTTATTTTAAAGGCAATGTTGTTTCATAGTCGCAGCAAAATCGATATTTAGTACATTGTATTTAAGTATCAAAGTAGGTTACCCTTGTGCGAGATGTTGAGGAGAGTATAGACTACCTACATGGGTGATTCTTAAATTGTGTCCAAAAATAATTTTTCTTCATAAATGTTTTAATTTTTCACATATTATTACATAAGTACATCAAAAGTACACACAAAAATAATTTTTTTGAGTCATATGGTCAAGCTTAATACCCTCAGGAAAGGTAAATAAAATGAGTACATAAACACGGTTGTGACAAAGTGTCCCTCAGTCGTGACTTTTCGGTATTTTGGTGGCCAACTCGGCTATTTTGATTTATATAGTTATTTTAACAAAGCCTAAGTCACTCATATGACTACGACAAACCTAATGACAGCTCAGACGTTGAAATCCGTCAAACTATAAAGGCTGTAGAGCGTGACATAGAATTCGATACACATCATACATACATACAAGCGAAAAACATTTCTTTTTTGCTTTGGCAGTCGGCAATAATAGCAAATGATCTGTGGCTAATAAAAATGCATTTCTGAAAAGTGCATGTGCCTCTAAATTAATCAAACGAATTAAGAATGACACGACCACGTGTCTATATGTCACGAACGTGGACTCAAAAGTCCGTGGCGGTGACAGATTTTTGAGGCCGCGGTCGTGACAATTTGGAACATGTTCGATATTACATAAACATTTCCTTTGATTTTGCAAATGTTAAATAATTAGCTTAATCTGCAATGTATGAGGTATATCTTATGTTACAAACAATAACGTGAAACTGCAACTTACTTTTAAAACTCTAACAGGCGGTGACGCGTTAAGGTTGACCGTTTTTTTCAAATGAACACAAATAAATAATTTTCGACAAAACTTCTCCCTTCAGCCATTTGTAAACCTGACAACAACACAGTGTTGCTGTTCTAAAAAAAACTTTAATAAGGCTGCCAGTAGTAAAGATAATTTTCTACCGAGTACCGCGTTTATATTACCACGCGCGGTGGTGACGCGAAAACTAATCACAATATATTATTAATTCACTCTTCTCAGTTCGAATTAATATTCATTCTCATGTGCCTACATATATTACTGAATATTTAGCTGGTGTTTACGATACGTTTTTTCTACACTTCATAATCTTATTAAGTTAAATTGAGTTTAATCTACGGTTCTTACAACATTTACCTGGCTAGGCACCAGGAGCTTAAAATTCCAACAGTTTTCACAAATTGGCTCCACACCCGGTGCGTTACAAAAAAGACTAGAATGTGTCGATTGAATTCTCTAAAAGCTCGCCTCTGCGGCATCGTAATTTTTTATCGGCTATCCCACGGGTGCATTTTACCCCTGAAACTGCCACGTACGTTGCCAAAAATGGCTTTGCCTGTTTTATGGTTGATAAAACCTGAAAAACGTTAGTTGATGAACTTCTTTTGCGTGAGTGTTCTTCTTCAAAGCAATGCGGTTTTTTCGTACCTTAAACCATTGACAACTTAAAATAAAATAAAAAAATCGTTTTCTATCGCTTAATTTGTATTTTAAATTCACTACCAATGAACAGCCAATGAAACCTCACAAGCCAACGTCATCAATACATGGGGCTTTATCAGATGTACAGATCTAGTACCTACTACAGGTAGATTATCAGTTTCGTGGCGTTCGAAGCACGTCTTCGTAAAGTCGCGGTCAAAAAGTTAACGCATATATCATGTGTTACGAGAGCGGTTCCACAACTGTGTACCTACTGTCAATAAGTTTGTAATATAAATACCTCTTTTAGTCATATTATTTTTAAAATTAAAAAAGGACAGTTTAGTGTGAATAATTTGCTCACTGCAGACCCGTGCGTGTGGTGGTACGTAAAACTTGAACTTAGATAAGAGCATTGCCTTTTGAAGATAAGGAAATGGGCGTAAGTCCACCGCGGAGCACGTTGTACATACAGTCACCTGCAATAATATGTTACACAACGAAGGCCGCAAAAACATCTGACACGATCTTATTTGTAGAGCCGGCATTGGAAGAGTAACATATTATTGCAGGTGACTGTACATATGCATTCACTGGTGTTGCATGTGGCTCGATTTATGGGCGAGCAATGAAATATTTATTCCCCATCGTTGAATTCAAAATAACTCGACATCGTTAATATTTTGACTACAATGACCTTTGTCCGTCATCAGTCATCACATCAATAAGCAATCAATAAGTGGACAGCAAACGTTTATTTTGATAAAAAAATAATTTATGATTTTTTTATTATTAAGCATGTTATTTATTAATTTATGTTTATCTCATAAGTTAAGTTGATCACATTTGATATTTTTATACATTATTTACAGGAGTTTGTTAATTTATTTTATTGAATAAATGAGAAGTGTCAACAATGTTTATTTTGATTTAATTATGGATCTACGGATTCGAATTAAATAAATAATAGAAATAATTAATTGAATTGAATTGAAAAATGTAAAACCTAAAACATATAGAGTTAGACCAAGGTAAGTCTGCAACGATTTCGATGCGTTATGCAGTGCAAGTGTTATTTAAACGTCATAATTGCGTAGAATTTGGCGTTTAAAATAACACTTGCACTGCGTGTGCTATCAAAATCGTTGCAGACTTATCTCGGTCTAACTCTACTTCTAAACTAACTTAAAAAAAATACCTTATTTATACAAAACCAGAGATGGGCATTTCGTAATTGATTCCTGATTCCACGATTACTCGAAATTACTTTGTAATCTGATTACCGATTCCCGTTGTGTTGCGATATTTTTGGCTTTCGCGTTAAGGGGTTGCATTTAAGTTAGACATTTACATTTGGTGAAAATAATGGTTAAGTTTTATGATTATCATATTCAAAATAGACTAGCAACTATGACTGGAACAGTATATGTGAGCGGTTGAGGAAGAATGAAAAGAGTATGAAAAAAAAATGACATAAGGAGTATTAGATAGATGAATGTAAACCAAGGCGTATGAGCGGTATAATAATAAGTTTCAGAAGGGTTTCATCATAGTTGCATTTCTAGGAATAGTGACTGCGGTTATTGAGATTTTGACATTGGGAAAAAGGGGTTACATGAATTGGTTATCAAAAGAATCTAAGAGCTAGGTTTAACCATCATACCTTTTATAGATAGGTGTAGGTACATTCATTTTAATAACAACTAACTCAACAAGAAGCTTTTAACCGAATTAAACACTCACCCTGTGTTCTTATGGGAAAAAATTAGCACAATCATCTAACATGACTATAGTTACCTAGCTGAAATATTGTGTTTTTCGGAACCAATTACAAGTGTTCCGAAAATATTAAAAGGGATTTCAAAATTTTTCATTAGGCCAATTACCTACGTCATTAAGATTAATGATATTCAAACTTGAAAAGGAACATAATGACTTTCTTATAAAAGTCGCAAAAAAAATGTAAATGTTATCTACTATCATATTATGTTTCAACGTAAAAAAATTCAAAATGGGATCCTTCTTTTTGGATGCATAAATTTAGCCTAGTACGCATTTGTTGATTTCACTGAGCAGGCCAGTCTTTCAACTGCTGAGCGGCTTCTGTGATTCTAAGGACCAACTCTTCCCTCGAATTGGTTGGTTTTGAATACACCACATCCTTCAAATGCCCCATAGGTAAAAATCTAGGGGGGTTAGATCTGGCGATCTTGGAGGCCACTGTATTGTGCTTGAGACCCGGCGGTCGTCCAATCCAACGGCCTGGAAACTCTTGGTTTAGATAATTCTAAACAATGAGTTCATAGTGGGGGGCGGGGGGAGCTCCGTCATGTTTGTACCACATTAAACGTAGTTTCCAGATTGATGTTTTCGAGAAGGTTGTCCAGATCTTCCCGCAAAAAAATTAGGTAGCGTTCTGAATTCAATCGTGCAGGCAGTTCCACCGGGCCTATCAATTTATCGTCAGTAATTCCTGCCCACATATTGACGGAAAATTGATGCCGGTGCGAGAATTCTCGGACTGCGTGCGAGTTTTCCTCCATCCACGTATGGTAATTATGGGAATTAAAGTACCCTAGCCTTGTGAATTGGGCTTCGTCGGTCCATAAAATTGTTTTCAGAAAATTGTGGATCTGTAGAAGTTTTTCGTTCATAATTTGACAGTAAACAACCCTCGAAAACCCATCGTTATCAATCAATCCCTGAACTTTTTTGAGGTGGAAAGGGTGGCGACCATATTTTTCCAACACCTCCAAACGGCCATGTTATTCATCCCACGCATCATGCCTACACGTCCAAGTTGACAGCGTGGGGTCTTCGGTGATCAAATTCAGCAGCCTGTCTTCATTTGCGTCATTCATTTCCGCAACACGACTACCTTATTTGTAGACAAAATGTTCTCTCGTGTTTACGTCAAACCGCGAGTCAAAGTCTACGCGACTTAAGAGCGCGACTAGGGCGTTTGAGATATTTTTTTGGCAAAAATCATTGAGATATCTCTTCGAAAGGTTAAAATATAGTTTATTTACGTGAATGCTATTTAATTGCCTACTCCGTATATAACAAGTACAATGTTACAAATAACACAACACTCTTCAGAATGGCTTTGTTCTTCATTTTAAACGAAGAAACTCGAGTCCGAAAAATTCAGCGGGCTCGTCTCAGGGATTTAGCCAACCCCTTCGAGCTCCCGGAACAAGAGTTGTTCCACAATTATAGGATGAACAAGCCTATGGCTATGTACTTGTGCCGGGAGTTGGAAGGTGCGTTGGCTCCCCGGCAGCAACATGGACTCCCTGTCCACATAAAGGTATATAAGTAATCCAAAATAACTGTAATTCTATTTGAGCTATAAAACGGCATGGGCACATTATGAATGGGATTCATTCATAAAGTGTAAGTACATTTATACTCAGAATCTTTATCTTCATCATGAATCATAGCAATATCTACCATCGTAGGTGCTGGTTGCCATCAAGTTCATGGCAGGTGGCAGCGGGAGGTCGCACAGGACCACACTTTGTGCGTGGCACAAAGGACGGCCTCCAAATACCTAAGTAAGTCAGGTGGTAGCTGCTATTGACAGAAGGTATTGTAACCCTTAAAACGATAATGGATAATCCCCATTTTGTCTTTGATTAGGTAATATAAGAATTAAGTAGGAGCAAAAATCAAATTATTAAAATCTCCTATTATAATAATTAAACAATCGAAAAAATCAACGAAACGAAGACGCATAGCTATGGTTAATATATAGGTACATTAAATAAGTAAGTGCATAATGTAGGTATAAATAATAGCATTACTATTGCCAGAGAGCAAAAGAGAAGACGTAATATAAACTTCGTATTACCTATCTATAGTTCTTTTATTTTTGTTACGCTTGATTTCCACCAATTTATAGCAATTTATTGTCAGCCTTAAACATAAATGGATATCATTCCCGGGTACCGAGGGGGAAAGACGGGACGTCGCGGCGGCTTTTGAACAAAAATATGGCTTGCCAGATTTGTTGGGAGCTGTCGACTTCATCCACGTCTCGGTCTTTCCTCCTCCTTGACCGCACGGCCTGCAGTTCATCAACCGTAAGGGCAAGCATACAATCAACGTTCAATTGGTGAGTTTCAACAAGATAAAAATCTCTGCAGACTTTTCTTATTTCGCCATTAAACATTTATTACGTCCAAAAAATATTATTACACGATATAAAGTAAATATTTATTTGTTATTATATAAATATAAAATGCTACATAATCCGATATTTCACTAAAAAAACTTTTTAATTATTTGGCTGAATGGAACTACCATTTCCATGTTGGCTGTCGTAAACAGAAAAAATGAAAAATGAAAGAGTAATAATACCTGCGCCCGGTATTTTCACCCAAAAGGCCGTAGCTGAATAAGAAAACAACTTCTGACCTTGAGCTATTTTTGCTTGATTTTTTATATATAGTGTACTCATCATATCTAGTACACATCACACACAAAATATTAAAAAAAAAACAAAGTGGTTCCGTAGTAAAACGACATTAAGTAAAAAAATAATTTGATAGATAGATAGATAGATAGATATTTTTTGGCGATTTTCGTGTACATAGTTCGACTGTTACATGTATCTGAATAATTCATCTTAAATTGCAACCGTGTGAGAGTTTTTGTATAAAATGAGTTACCGCGATTCATTTTTGTAATGTATTTATAATCGCTAATCGTGTTGAATTAACAATATCATCAGGTTCAAGGGAAAATTCGTAACTGTAACTATCTAAAGTAATATATTCGTGTCTAAAGTACTCATGTCAACAATATCTACCACCCTACCATCAACTAAGCCGTGACGTCACAAACGGACGTGAGGCGTTTTCGCGCGAAGTTTAAATTAGCTATAAAAATGCAATTATTTACCTATGTTAAAACTTATGAGTAGGTATAGCTGAAATATTGTGTTTTTCGGAACCAATATAAGTGTTCCGAATTTGTCATCAAGCCAATTACTTCATTAAGATTATAGGACAAGCCAAAATACTCAACTATGTTGTACCAGAAGAACATTTCCCACGATATATACAAGAGCCGGCCGAGTTTTTACGTTCGATGGACGTCGTTAATAAACAGGACCCTCGATTCAATACTAGGAACACTACAACTATAAAAGCTGCCGACAAAAAGAAGACTCAGCCGCAAAACAAATATACAAATTGGCGTCGACCCGAGAACTCTGAACGAAGAAACGCAGCGACAGTGCAGAGCATAGAAATTGACTCGGAAAACTAGGAGAAGCTGGTGAAAAAGTTCCCGTATCAGCTGTAAATAGGGTCGCTATTTTAAAAATAATGAATATAATGAATTGGGAACCTGGTCAGTTAATAGGCATTAATGGAAGGGGATTGCGTGCGCCCATAGAGATCAAAACACCTAGCTGGGAAGAATATGAAGGATTAGGATAACAAAATGATCAAATGGAAGCTGTAGAACTAGATTGCATAATTAATGTCTTAAAATTAAAAGGGAAACAGCTAGAACTAAAGTGGACTGAAAAGGCTATTACTTCAGTTTTTGAGGAATTAGAAAATGAAAAAAGTGAAAGTGAACATTTTAAATCTGAAATAATAATTTATGGTAAGTTTGATATTCCATTCATGCCGATCATATCCTTTTATATAAAATCAGCTTCTGGACATAAAAGTAAAGAAATTAAATACATGGTGTCCTTACCAATAAAATTTGATGTTCTTGAAATGGGCGTGAACCTTGTAGTAAATCCCGACTTTTGCCTTTGATTTGACTCGGTGTTAACTGGTTAAAAGAGAAAGAAGCAACAATACAACTCCGTAAAGATGATACCGGTTGATGATACGGATGTTTACCCGTCATAATGATAAAAACGAATGGGTTAGATTTCATACTTAGGAGGATAATTGTGACTGGGGAAATCAAGCTTAAATAGAGGAATCTTACACGCAAGGAACTTACAAAATTATTTACAAAATAATGAACGAAAGGCCTTACAGGACCTCTAAGATAAATATCATAATTTATTTGAAGTTAGGTAGAGCAAATTGTTACAAACATAAATTTTTAAAATGGAAAAACATACACCCATTGTAACGAAAACTTATCCTGTACCTTATTGCTATAAATTGATGGAACTAGAACGTCAGAGAATAATAAGTTGTTCTCAGGCAGAATATTGCAGCCCACTAACATTTACCCTAAAAAAAGATGAGACCATTAGGGTACTAACTACTAGACGCTAGGGAATTAAATAAGTACATTGGGCAAATTACATTAGTGTTATTGATTTAAATAATGCGTACTTACAGATCCCTATATCAGAAGAGAGTAAAATTATATCTTTCAATTTTAAAAGAAAAACTTGCGCACAATGTTGAAAACTTTAAAAGTGATTTTGAAATTGCAGCCACAAATGCATTAAAATAAGTTTTTAAAAGAGTGACATGGAAAGGGTGTTTATTTCCACTACCCACAATCATTATGGCGAAATGCTAAAAACTTGAAGTTACAAAACACCCTATCGGAAAGAATGTAACTAGACAGCTATGCAAATTGGCATTATTTCAGCCATCAGATGTACCAGAAGGTTTCCGTTGTATAACTAAACTCATGCCTGACACTGACGTATTCGCTAAATTTGCCGAATACTTTCGGGAAGAATGGATGAACAAAATAAAATTCGAGGTATTTAGTTGGTACAACGAGCAAAATCGAACAACCAATGCTTAGAAGGGTGGCTCCATCGAATTGGTGTGAGATTTGGTCGTCATCCAAAACTATTTATATTCCCGAGCAAATTTAAAAAAAAAGGCCATATACCAAGATTTCAGGATCAAAAGAAACCTAGCTGGCTGTACAAAAAAAATATAATACGTTTTTGGCAAAAATTTCATTTTTGGTACAAGCTTTTATCGCTGACTGTACTTTTCTTTCCACAGGCAATTAATGCTCATCGAGACGATTCTAAAAACCCCAAACACAATTAGGTTTCGTTGTTTTATCACATAGTTCCTATGGCCACCTCCGGTCTTCATCATCAGATCAGCTCGATGACACCATAATACTGCATTGTCACCCGACTTACGTATGTATGCAAAATTTCAGCTCAATCGGAAACCGGGAAGTGGATCAAATTTAACTTGCAAAATTTGATTACAGACAACGGTCAGGTGAAACTAAATAAAAGCTTGTAAAAAGACTACGGACTGATACTTACACGGATACAGATATAATTTAAAAATATACAAACCAAGAAATAACAATGACAGAAGCCTTACAAATCTTGAGTGCAGCAGATTTTACCAAAAATATTCATATTATATTCATATTCTTATTATATTCATATTATCATATATGCTTATCCATTCGAACATTTTTAGCAATACCTAACATTTATACTTCTCCTCGTTGAATATACTGCTCAAATTATTCATTAATAACATAATAAAACATATCTTCAGTACCATAATCATCTCCTTACAGGTTATAATCTAGGTAAAAATAAAATAAATCCGAGTCCAAAATAGGCTCGTTACCAGAGATCTGACAGGTCATCGCAAAAACAGATATGGAAATAGAACAAGACTCTATAGAGTCGATACTTAAGATTATGATTATCTAAAGCGGATATTATCGTGATTTAACATTTGACCTTTTTTAGTTGCATAGGTTTTTATAAATTATTTTTTTTATAAAAACGATTGATAAGTGGATTAAGAACTATCCTGAGCTCTCTTATAATGAAGATCACAAAGAAATATTGTGTACCTACAGCATGTGACATTCGAATTAAAATGTTAAAGAAAGATAATAGTAACAAACATGTTAGCTCAGCAAATCACAATGAAAAGGTAGTACCACCAGCAACATCTTATGATACATTTTGCATAGATTTGTTAATGTTTCTAATCTCTGTTAATATTCCATAGCATCAACTCAATAATCCACGCTTCAGGGCATTTTTCAAGAAGTATTATGTTGCAATTGCAAACAATGGGAAATACCTGATGAATCCTATGTTAGAAAAAATGCAAGAAAGAACAAAATGCGGGATGAGTTTTTGTGGATCTCTATCGATGAGATAAAGAATAGACATGATAAAAATGTTGTCAATATTATATTGAAAAATTTGCCACTGAATGGTCCTTCTTATTGTTACTTACTTGCTTCCAATATATTATTACATGTAGTGAATGGAGAGACGATGGCTGATTTCATAGTTGAGCACCTTAAATTACTTTGGGATAATAATTTTGAGAAAAACACCGAAAAACTGTTGATGTCCACGGATAGTGCGGCATATATGCTTAAAGCTGGGAAGTTCTTAAAAGAAACATTCCGAAATATGTTACACTTGCATTGCACATGGCCTCCACCGTGTTTGTGAGCAAATAAGATGCGAATTTCATAATGTGGATTTACTTATAAGCAATGTTAAAAAAATCTTTGGAAAAGCTCCGAATCGTGTTAAGTTACTAAAAAGTTATGTATCCAAAGATACCACTTCCGCCGAGACCTGTAATAATAGTACCATTACCATGAGTTGCTATCGAGAACTTACATTACGTTACTACAATCGCTAGCGCCTAAACGCGGTTCGTGTAGATTTCGCTGGTACCATGGTACCAGCGAAATCTACTCATGACTCATGAGTCAATTACTCGTTTACTATACTCACTAACGTAAGCTCGATTCATCGTGTAATTAACGTTACGATAGGGAATTACCTCGGAGTGACGTGCCTAACTTCACAGCAAAGAAAGCTATCTCTTTTTGACTATACTGAAACGACAGAGTAGGACGATATTGGGCAAAAAGCTAAGTATCCAAGCATTCGTTTAAAAAATATAAACATAACCGTGCTAATTTAAAGCGTCATGGCACAGTATTATTATGTAAAGTGTTAGTGGGGTCTTGTATTTGTGTTGGTTACTTTGTCAATGTGACAGTTCTCTACTTAAGTTTGAGTTGACTGGCTTGACGTCCGTTGGCTGTTGTTGCTTTTGTAAATTGTGTTTTTAATTGTGTTCCTGTGAATAAAAAAGTGCCTAGAGCCGTTAAAGAAGTTTTCACTTCAAAAAAATGCGTACTAGTACGTCACAATTTCAACTTCTAGTTGACTACATGCAAAAGTAAGTATCTATGTACTTTAACTTTAATTTGAGTTATACAGTCTCCCTAGTTTATAATAGATGAAATATTTTAGTTTCAAGTGGTTAGCAAAGTATTTTAAAGTCCCTCTCATCTCATGTGTTACAGGCATGGTGACCTTAGCAAACCAAATGATGGGCCACACGGAAAGGAACTTAATACCCGACGGTGGGCCGAGCTCACACAACTTTTGAACGCGGATGCGACAGGCGTCACTAAAAATACAGATAAGTGGAGAAAGGTATGTGTATAACATATTAAATATATTAAAAACGGGTCACTAATATCGGGTTTGGGGTAATGTCAGGTTTCTAATATATTTAATATGTCTGTGTCTCACGGAAGTTTTGTGTGTATAACCCATTAGCTTTATATTTATGTTTTCATTTACCACTACCATTCATCACATTTTTTTCTTTGCATGTACATTTGGTTCGCTCTTCAATGATTTTGTGTGTGTGTGTGTGTGTGTGTGTGTGTGTGTGTGTGTGTGTGTATGTGTGTGTGTGTGTGTGTGTGTGCGTGTTGGGTGTGAAGGTGTGGAGTGACCTGAAGAACAATACGAAGAAAAAGGCTGCTCGGGAGCTGGAGCAGGAACTGGTGGTGGTCCTGCTTGTAAATTAAAATTAAGTGACCTAGAGCAGAGGGTGCTGGCTATAACAGGGACACGGGCAGCTACAGGCATTGTAAAAATTCCGGAGGTTGGCCTGGAGGTAGGGTAATGGGTACTTCATGCTTAATAACAATTTCGGCGGGGTGTGCAGCGTGGCATCGGGCTCACAAGTAATTTGAGCAGCGTGTACTAAGGCCGCTCCTATACAGTTGCAATTGGTTACCACCTAACATGCACGCCGCACACCCCGCCCCGCTGCACGCCCCACTTGAGCGTCCACTCAGGCCTTACACTTAAGGTGACAGTCCATTTCCAACCGCAGCTGCACTACTGTTCATTTTACTATGGAAATTGACAGTAACAGCGACGCGTTAAGTACCAGTAGTGCAGCTGCGGTCAGAAATGGAATGTTACCCTAAGAATAAAATAAAGAGTAAGAACTCCCATACTTAATCCCCTACACAGAGAATGCTGTCCTATGGGAGTTTGTTATTCTTTATTTAATCTTACTCTATGGTCATACCTAAATTAAAATATTTTACAGGAAGAAGTAACTGAATTGACTGTACTACCGACACTTGATGATGATGACAGCCTATCTATTTTTATACTACATGATGAGTTAGCTCAACAAACTTGTTCCAGTGAGTTTCCGTATCATTGTTACTATGAAAATAAGATCAATGGAATTAATTTAATGCATGTCATGAGAAAATTTTTAACAACATACATAGTTAATAGTCACCATAGCCTAGCTGGTATTGATTCTGCCTAGAAAGCTGGTTGTCCCGACTCGGTATCCTGGAAAGGGTAGCGGCACAAATATATTTTTCACCTCAGCAGCTCGAACAAGGGTACTTTGCTTCTTAAAAACTCTTGCTCACTGAGTCATTTTGTCTCACCCAGTGAGCAAAATCGCATTTTGCTCACTGATTGGGTCTCACTCAGTGAGCAAAATGCGATTTTGCTCACTGAGTGAGACAAAATGACATTCAAGTGACCTTTATAGTCATTTCAACATGCGGGGTCTAATACAAGTTCGATATACTTGGGTTCTATTATCTCTGTCCCTCTAGGTATGTTCTCACTGCTTAGGGTGAAAAATTTTGTGTACTACACGAGATCAAAGTTATTTACATCTCGTGCGCTTTTGAATCCCTTACTACGCTCAAGATTCTAAATTAGATTCACTCGCTACGCTCGTGAATCTATTATAGAATCTTTCGCTTGCACGGGACTCAAAATAAGCACTCGAAGAAATATCAAACTTTGATCTCTTGTTGTACAAATAACTATTCTTCATTTATGATGACAATGATTTTATGTGTAACAATTATTGGATATATATTTTTGTATGAATACTATTGCCCAGTATCAATGTACAGTCAGCAATACTATTAGCTTAGCAGTTAGCACCTTTTCATACAAATTTCTATGCGGGGGTGGTACCTTTTCTCTGCAGCTGACTGTACAGACCAATCTTTCTTTGGTTGTAATTTTGTTACCAAGTATTTATTTTATTGTTTTTATTTTTTATTGCAGATGTTGAAGATTGGAATCGGCCAGGGACATCGGCTCAACCCCCAGTTTTTCCACCCTTACCTGTGGACAGGAATAACCAAGACTTGGCGGGCAGAGAGGAGCCTAAAATAGTTAACAGCCCAGGTAGAGTTTTATTTACTAAACCTCATTTAGAAGCAGATAATAAATTTTGCATTTATTGACACATTTTATAGGTGTAAGTACTGCTCAGTAATATTATAGCCCATTGCCCACAACACAGAATTATTGTGCATGTACTTTAAGGTATGTTTTCAATATCTCCATTTCTTGAAAATTGGTACCATTAGAAAAATATAAGTAATTTTAATACTCGAACCGACAGCACATGAAAAGACCTATTTTCAAGGCTTAATTCTGAACACTTAACAATAAAAAATAACAATTAATTGTATGTAAAATCGTTGTTTATTGAGTGCACTGTAGTTTTATTGTAATTGTGTATGTACTTTTGTAAAAAAAAAAAAAACTAGGATCAGACTTATATCTATGAACAAAAACGCCAATTTCATAGGTAAGGACCTAATATTTTCCCATATGAAAGAATCATGGGCTGCACCTCCAAACTTAGCATTAATGGATAAAATTTTACAATCGTGATCACATATCTGAAAATTAATATTGTATATAATATTACGAGTAGTAAGTAAATCGCTTTTAGATAAACATGTCAATCTAAATTTATTAAGGAGTAGGTTAGGTACCTATACAGATAAAAACAGACCTACTTACCATTTGTACATTCATTGAGTGATAATGCTTTCTACAGAAATATAAGTGTTCTTCTTCCTTTTTGGGTGTAAATATCTTGAAGTGGCTGCAGTCAATGCTTCCTATCACCCCTGGGATTCCATATTTATTGAAAAAACTAAAATGTGAAAATTGGTTTGTAGGCATTGACGTATTAAATCTCAGGACTGGCCTTACGGGCAATAAGAATGGGGAGTCCGACTCGCAGTTGTCCGGTTTTTAGTGCCCGTAAGGCCAGTCCATAGATATAATACGTCAATGTTTGTAGGTATTGTATTGTGGTCATAAGAGGAAAGAATATTACGTGAGTGAGTGCGTCAGTGTCGTAAATAAGGAACTTTGATGCACAATAATTCTTAAACTACAATATGAACATATTGAATGTTTTTGAGAATATATCTTAAGCATGTTAAGCCCTATATATTACTGAAAATTCAGGGTTCTAGCTTCAGCCAGCACAATATTACAGGACGTCGAAAATGGCCTGAATCGCTTCGAGAAAAGGATGGTACGGCCGTGCCTCTTTGTTTTGCTCGACTTGTCGGGGACACTGCCGTGCCCCCAGATAGGTAAATTAGGTCACTACCTAGTTTAAGTTGTGATTCGTCTATTTTTACCTTTGTCTAATGTCATCTCTTTCTTCGCGTGTGGTTGGAAAATGTATAAACATTTTTAGAATATTGGGGTGGTTCAACGCGGCTGTTACCTCTTCAATGTAAACACTCATTGCTTCCTGCGAAAAATGGTGTGCCTTGCCAGTCATGCGTTGGTAACTACCTTGTGCATAAAATAGTAATGCACATAAAACCTGCAAGAGTTAGTTTGTTGGTTAATTACAAAATAACACTCATAAATGTCAAATAAAATGTATAAGTACTTAACACTTTTATAGAATTTATACTTAACTTTGATTCCACTGACACTCTTTGAGTGGATTTCAAATCCGCATGATTTATTAACAAATCACACAAATCCTCAAAAGCTTCCTTGCTGAGCCTATATTCTTTAATAAAATTATTCTCACTTATGTGTTGAAGTGGGTTTCTTAATATTTTTCTCATATCGGCTTGATATTTTCCTTGTTCACGTCGTTCGTCTTCATATGCAGCTTTCGCTAACATATCCCATGCCAAATAATGCCTTGCTGACATTATTTACATAAATAATGATAAGAAAATATACTATAACACGAATTCTAATAAGTTTTCACGCTCCAATATGCCAGTGAAATAGATTACTACAGTCGATAACGTATTGCTCGATAGCGTATGTCAAAAATGTGACTCATGGTACCAATTTCTATAGGCAACAGCTACAAACGTTACTCGCTAGCGAAAACCTAAAATACCTATCGAAAAGTAATCGCTAGCGTTGAACTCATACTGCCGATTTTTAGTTCTATAAGTGACCGCCGACGGCGCTGTACTATTCTCCATAGAAATCATTTACGCAGTCGCTAGCGAGCACCGTCACTGTAAACTCATGGTAATGGTAAAGGTGGGGCACGTGGCTTGAAGCCGCAATATAGTTCAAGTATTTCGTTGAAATCTCAAATGTTATAATCCAATTAAGCAAAAAAGAGGCAAAGTCTATTAGTAAAGCTCAGAGTGCACTACAAAACCCAAAAGTAAGACAGGATTTAAACTTTATTAGCACCAATTACGAAATTATACAAATTGCTTTATAACAGGTACAGAGTACACAGCTTTGTCTAAGTGATTCGTTATTAATTTTGGATCAAGTGCGTGTTGTCTTAGATTGGGTAGCATCCGAAACCGTAAAAAACAAAATGGAAAATGTATTAGACCGTAATCTCGACTATGAAAATATTCGAGATATTTGTCAAAGAATATCCCAGGAACACAAAATTAGACCCCTTGATATTCTTTTCAACGGTGCTTTACTTACTTCGGTGGACACGGAGCGGTCGTTTTCAATTTATAAATGGATCTAAGAAATCGCTTGAAACCCGAAAATTTGGAAAAAAAAAATTTATGTCAACAATAATTTATAGGACATATGTTCCATCAGTGTATTGTTAGCAATGTGAACTTATTTCAATAATATATTGTAATATGTGATTGGCGATTACTCCACCGACAAGAGCAAAGCTCTTAAGTAATGATGATGATGAATATGTGTAACCTCTTTGATCAAAGAGCGTTTTCAAGATTTTCTGTCAAATATAACGTTGGTGTTTGGATTGTCATTAAATTATTCCGATCTTATAATTTGTGAATTTAGTCAGTCACTTTGAATAAAAATATGGCTTTGTTTGATGAAGAAGATTATCGCCATTTTAAGAGACAACTCAATGCCAAGATGGAAATAATTACTCTTCGAAAGGGAAATGCTAATTAAGGTAACAAAAAAATATGCCTACATAAATCGTTTTTTAAGATAAGTTTAATTGAAATACTCTCTTTATCATAAAGTGCCAACTTTCTGCTCCTGCATGAACAATTTTCGAGAAAGATGTTTGTGATTTATGTTCAAACATATCATCAGCTTAATTTTTGACGATTGCTGGGAGGACGTCATGGAAGTGTTTCGGCAGTTTCGAGTAAAAGGTTTTAAAGTATTTTTTAACAACTATTTATTAATCACACCTGCCCACACTGTATCGGAGACTAAATAAGGCTGATCGGACTAAGACTGCTTACATAATATATGCCCAACATTTTATCAATTTACTTAATAATGAAATGAAAATAGATTTATTTTGGAATTAAACTAGTATGTGTAATAGTTTTTATCGCTTATGTGTTTTTTTATTGATGAAAATAGTAAAAATTTATTAACACAAATAACTAAATAAAAATATTGGTTTGTTTCAGAAAATGCAGGAGTTGATGGTTGCGCATAATATATGTTCAATACAACCATCAGCATTAAAAAAAATTAAATACCTTCACAATTATATGGTGTATTTTTGGGTCACCGTTGTAAATGTCATTGAAAATTATAATTAAATTATACTGTACTTACATAATACGACTCTATTAATCTTGTTCTATTGGCATGTTGCGATTGTTTTGCGATGACCTGTCCGATCTCTGGTCGTTACCTACTCATTAAAGAATCTAGAGTTCTGCGGTTCACTTCGAGAGATTCTAACGCTAACTAGACGATCACGAGGCCAATTATTAGAGTAACTAAGAGTATGAGAGATTATGTAATATATATTTAGTTTATAAGGTTTAGGATTAGGGACAGTATAACAAAATTACCAAGGTACCTATGACAAAAGGGTTTATAATTTTATTAAAAACTACGTGTATAAAGGATTCCGTTTGTGCCAATTTGGCTACGGAACCCTAAAAATGGTACCTATTCTTTATAGTAAAAATGCAGACTATCTCTCTCAATGTCAAATAAAAAGGTCGCAAATTCGTTACACAAGTTTCAAAACGCTTGACAGTAAATCGCAAGTCCCGCGAACAAGGTTTTGTGTTCCAACTTTAGCAATTACGTTGGCCAGGATTAAAGTTGAGTTTGAAACTTTCAAAACAGGACGGATGGTTACAGTCGTGGGAACACATGGATTTGATGTGTGCCGAATGTAAAAACTCCATACTTTAAATTATATCAGCATTTTTAAAAATTCATAATAGCATGGAGTTCTTAGCTTGGGGGTGAACGAAAATTAATCAAATAATCTGTATTGATGACCTATAGTTCGACCACAGAAACTTAGCCGCGCTAGATAAAAAGTAGTTTTTAAAAATCAGTATGTGACAACACCACAGAAAATGGATTAAAATAAATAGTCTTGATACTTGTGAAATTTCTACCATACCGTCTATGAAAAATTTAAGCTATGCATTTATGGTTAAATAAATTTAATTCCAACAATATATATCACTATTAATATGTATACATTATCCTAAATGTTGATAAATAACTAATAAATAGGTACAGAGAGCCTACCGCAAACACCGAAGTTCGCAAATTGCGAGCATCTTTCTCTTTTACTCCCATTAAGGCGTTAGGTAATTATATTGACAGAAAAATTGCCCGCAATTCGCGAACTTCAAATGTTCGGACAAACGAAATAAATGATTAAAACAATAAACATACATTCAAAATAAATTTAAGCTTTAACTAGTAGGCACCCATGCCGTAAGCATAAGCATGGAGGTTGTGGGTTAGAGGACTTCAATCTCAAAATCCAGCTCGAACCAATGGGTTTCTCGAAATGTTAGAGGAAGTTCATAATAATAGTATGCGTACGAGCCCCAATGCAGAAGAGTTCGTCAAGTCATAGATTATTAAGTATATGAATCTTATATCAACTCGTTTTATTTCTAGAAAGGCATTAGCATCAAACGATTTCTACAATATTATACTCCATAAATACAACGTTGCTTTTACACTATTGCACAATAAATACAATGTAAGAAAAAAAAATCCTAGGTATATTCATTCATGTATGGTTTCACAAAACAGTTCGACAGGTTCTGAATTGATGCAAAATAGTTTGTACATGCCTAGCGTTAAGCCTCTTTAATGTTATTGCTCAAATAAATAAAAATGATTCAAATAAATTTGGAACCCATTGTCATTTAATATGTCAAAGGGTACATATATAAGTACATACTCCAAGTATTTTTTCATTATTACAAGTAATTTAGAGCAACATGGGCCGCGGAAAACCAGTCACAGAAGAAGTCAGGAAAATTATAATTTCCAGTAGTGAGAGTGGAAAATCTACCAACCAAATCGCCAGAGATTTATTACTGCCAAGATCTACTGTCCAGTCAATCATCCAGCATCGCAAGAAACACGGCACAATTTCGTGTTTGAAGAAGTCTGGTCGACCGCGTATGACGAGAGCAGCTGAAAACCGAGTTTTAAAGAAAATTATCAAACAAAACCGCCGTGCTCGTGCGGGGGAACTTACCGTAAAATGGCGTGATATGATCCAGAAAGACGTTTCAGTGGATACCTGCAAAAGGGTTCTCAAAAGAATGGGATATGGTTTTTACACGGCCAAGGAATAACCTTTACTAACGGAGTTACATAAAAAGAAGAGGCTGAAATTCGCTCGCGAGCACTCAAACTGGACTACTGAGCAATGGCGTCAAATAATATGGAGTGATGAATCAAAATTCGAAGTAAGTGTCGGCGACGAAGGAAAAATATCGTTCGAAATAAAGACGAAGCATTCATCAAGGACTGCATTAAGAGAAAAGTGAAGTTTCCTGGGTCTGTGATGAATGATGATATGGGGTTGCATGTCGGCACAAGAATGTCCCTATAATATTTATTTATAAGGGGTAGGCCGCCTGCATTTTGTAGAAGGGACTGTTAACGCAGTGAAATACCAGGACATTTTGAAAACCAGTTTAATTCCATCTATTCCAAGCTTGAAATATGAAAATGTCTACACTTTTCAACAAGACGGGGCATCTTGCCATACTGCGAAGACCACGAAGACTCGAGTCTAAAGGAATCCCCACTATGGAGTGGCCGTCGAATAGTCCAGATTTGTCACCCATTGAAACATTGTGGTGGAAAATGAAAAAAAAAATTACGCAAGTCTCCATCGAGGTCAAAAAGTGATTTAAAAGAGAAAATCGTTGCTGTCTGGGAGTCTATAACCCCAGAAGAGTGCGAAGAGTTGGTAGCGACGATGCCATTGAGGATCAAGGCTGTTCTTAAGAGTAAAGGCGAGACAACTAAGTGGTAGGCGAACTATATTGCGTAGGTACTCAAGATCGAAAGCCGAACTATTATGCGTTGTAGTTGATAGAAGAATTGTATTTTTTTATTACAATACATGAATATTTTTTTGTTGTATTATATAGGAAATAAAGTTGATTAATTTTACAACACTTTTTTTTATTTCTTGCTCCTATGCTACTAAAATTACTTACTAGATTTGACTTTTAAAAAAAGTTACTTTCAATTTTAAATAGTAGCCGAACTCTTCTGCATTGGGGCTCGTATACCTATTAGGTGTGTTCAGTTTGCTGTGAAATTTTAGTCTAAACGAAATCTAAACCAATATTATAATATATTATCTATTTATGTAATACATATACAGTGTGTTACCGGCATGCGGGCTTTTAAGTATTAAAACTGGCAATAATATGATCCATTAGCAGTTATTTGCGTGTATTAGCAAATCATAATTATGTAAATTAACTGCTCAATTAAATTTCCAAAATTCGCACACGCAATGTAGTGGGTGTACTGCGTAATTGTAGTTACTCATATCGCTAACGCACGTGGTACAAGGCATGTCGTGGTACGAGGATAAAAAACTGAGATAACTATCGTAAAATTATTGGCATCCTTATCATTGGGTTCAGGTATGGAGGTATTAATACATTATTAAAGAGTTTTTTGTCAACTTTGACATGACAATTTCAAAAGTCGTCAACACGTCGGATTGTCAAAACAAACCAAAAAATATTAGAAAAGCTGGTATTAGCTTTTCTTTAAAATGTGTTACAATGCTCGAGAGTTATTGATACACGTGGAACTGCAGGTCAAGGCTTAAGGCTTTATAGGAAACACTTCCCAAATTGACGACATCCACACAATGCTCGATTGATAACAGCGGCTTTTCAGCACAGTACGTGAGAATAGGCCAATCGCCCCTGGTCAGCCTGAAAGGGCCATGCACGGGATCATGCCAGTGCAAGTTGAGGAATAGGAGTATATTTTTATATAAGACAAATTGTAATCTTAAATGATATTGACAATCTATGATTTTATTATTAATTATTATTAATTGTATTTTTATTATTTTTCAATGTGTCATTTTAATGGAAGTTTAATATTAGATAGTAATTTAAGAATATTTGTACGCCATGTATTATGGTAAATTAAGGATTGGAAACAATATTATGTAACATCAATTTATACCCTTTTTTACACAAATAAACTATTCTATTCTATTCTATTCTATTCTATTCTATTCTAAAGGATTCTCGAGCACTTCAGACAGGTACTAAACCAACGTCAAGTACTCGTATTATGTGGGGTTAATGTATTATTTTATTAAAATGTGGGGTTTGTATTTAAGTTTAATTTAGTTGGTAGTACAGTCTTTATCAATGAGACCAGAGTGGCTTTAATTTGGTGTAGTTATCTTAAGTGCATCTTGAAATAAACTTCGTAATAAACAAAGTATAAAGAGATGTCATTAGCACTTACTTGTCAATTTACTGTGCTGTACATTGCGGGCAATTAAAATTTTGTTAGAAATTTAACGAAGTCTGAAATTTAGTTTATTAATTAAATTAATGTCATGGTTACATTATAGATATACGATATTTTAATCTCCCTTAAAAAAAGCCAGGGTCCTGGTAACACACTGTATATGGTGCAAGTATTAAAATGTTTCATTCCACTTACCCGTCATCAACTCAAAAATTATGTAAACATTGTCGTTTTTGAGTTTGAATCGCCTAGTGCTGATTTTTTACTAGTGTAAAATTATTCGTCACGCGGAAAAGTAATTCCTGCACGCCGATTTTGTAAGGTTTCATCATGTTTTTCCCGTTCATCACAAAACAACGAATATTTAAACGATGTTGACAAACACATACCATAGAGAATGACGTTTACTGACTGCTAGAAAACATTGCCATATATAGTTTTTTAATTCGCTGTCAAATTATTGCGCTGCAAAGTTTCTGTGGTCGAACTCTACCTACATTGATATTGTTTATTACCGTTTATTCAAACTAGCTATTATTTAATTTAATACATTTTACTTCGAAGGCGTTTGTTTCATCAATTAACTTTACTACAATATATTCTACAACTAGATACCTACCTACAAAACTTAAGGAACTAAAACCCATTCTGAGTAGGGATGTACCGACTAGTCGGGAAAGCCGACTATCCGGCCACATTTGTAGTCGGCGATTAGTCGGCGACTAGTCGGCAAAAACGGCCGATTAGTCGGCACTTTATTAGTGAAAGAAAAACAGAAAAAAAAAGAATTCGACAGTCAATATTTACCATATGTTTTATGTTTATTTCACTAAAATACCTATTCAGGGTGCATACTAAAACTTTTGTTCATATAATTGACCGTTTGATCGTTATCGTATGTTGGCTGGGCTGGGCTGGTGTTTTCCTCTACAGGTCGGTCTCAACTGATTCTCGTGTAATTTCATGTGCATGTTCGATAGTTATTTTTTTTATTATTATTCAGTTTTTGTTTTTTTTTTAATGGTGGAGTCATGAGGAACGAGGAACTATTAATGTTATTGCATAATTTAGAGACTTAGTCAGGGCATGTTGCTCGTAAAAACGCTGACCACAGGGGATAGGTTCTTCTGGCGACTGCGTACGGGAAATAGAGCCTTGGAAATACCTCCTACAAGCTGTACTGATGGTCTGCTCAGGATCGCAAAATAAAAGAACTAAAGACAGAAATTAAACGAGGATTCTAGTGATAGGTCTTTGAACCTGTAGATAACACCTTTTAGCATAGCTAAATTATGATGAATAGCGCAACCAAAGGAGCAAAACTATTGTTTTTCACCTGAACTTATACGAAAATAATGATCTGGCCGACTAGCCGACTAATCGGCCATTCGACCGCCGATTAGTCGGTTAGTCGGCTAGTCGGCCAAATCAATAGTCGGTACATCACTAATTCTGAGCCATGCCGGGTCCAAAGGTCCCCATCGCACTAGCAGCGTTACCCCGCTGTATGGCGATGGAGACCTGTTGGACAAGCCATCATGACTCAGAACGGGCGGGTCATTTCCTTTCTCCTTGAGGCGGTTGTCAAGCTCTCGGACGAGCTCACGCGCCTCTCGTCCCCAGGGCTCGGAACGATTTTCACCCTTGTTTCCGTTACTTTTTTGCACGAACGATTTTGAAAGTTTCAATTTTTTTGCAACATCGCGGATTGACGAGCTCGTATTTCTTGTGAAACAACTAACATTTTCTTCATCCACAGGTCCACAGTTTCTACCGCTTCCTTGTTTTCGCTCTACAGTCAGGTCCCTCTTGAACTTGGACAGCACCGATTGAACCGTAGATTTATTAATTTTGAGGCATTTAGCAATGTCGTTCTGAGATATACCTGGATTTTCTTGGAAAATGTTCACGCTTTTTCCCTATTTCGAGTTCTTTAGACGTCATAACGTTTTCTTTTATGAAAATATTGTTAAAACAGCAATCCGTATTGACAAAAGGGTTAGCGACAATTTACGACAAATGATTTATTTTTAAAAACAAATGAAAAACAGTGAGGTCGAATTTAAGCCAACCTGCAAGGCTATGATGGTCGACTTTAGAAATGATATGGCTGTATAAATGATGATAAAACGTCAGTTTTATCCAGTTTTTATTGATTTGACGTCTTTCCCACTTTTGACAGCGATAGTCGTTAAACGATTAACTGCATAACACAGCGATTGATAATAAACATAGATGACGAACTAGCTCTGTAAAATGACCCCACACATATTGTGCCACGGTGGGTGGGGCGTAAATATTGTGCCATGGAGCTATTTAGTTCGCAAATGGCGGCCCGTTGTGACAGTCGTAGTAAGAAGTATTTAGATTATTTCTTTAAGGAAATAATATGCATTAATGTAAGGTTAAATGATGTGCTAGCCGTTCCAACAAACACTGAAAATATTATGGGATTACCTTTCACGTATAATTTAGCCAGAATAATATTATTTTGATTTATTTTGATCATAACAGATTTTATATGGGGATGATGTTATGCAATTTTTTAAACAGCCATTGATATTAAGATCAGATTATTTTAAATTTGTTAAAGTAGTTGTTTTGATATAGTCCGTAACGGACTATCCGTTTAATTTAAATTAGTGGTAGTAAATACTAATCGCCGTTGTAGGTGGTTTTTTTTAATGTTTATATTTTAACTATGCATAATTTCGGGGTTAGTCCCATAGTAAAAGGTGCTCAGTATAGTCCCAAAACCTCCCTGGCAATGGGAATGCAGTTATTTTTTAGCCACCGTGTATATTTAGTAATATAGTGTCAATACTATACTGAATCTTCTTATTTGTCACAAGTAATCTAACCATACAGCAATAATACCTGGTCCCACGAATTAAAGTGACGATTTTGTATATCATTTTAATGATACCTACCTACCGAAAAGTGTTTTAAATAAAATTGGGAAACGTTGACCACTGGCCTTTTATAAAAGTCTGTATGTATATACTGATACGGTTCCAATATACATATTACACATTAATATTAGATTTCAACTTTTGAATGTACCGACATACACATAAAATATAAACTTGCGTAATTTTAACAATAAATAGGCGTCATAATAATCATTATATATGAATTGGTTCCCTCCTGGTTAGTATCATCCTCACAAGATATGACAACGCCAAAATATTGTAACGCCGCGCAAGAGGTTTGACGCACAGAATGTTATTATAGCCAATCACAACTTTTTTTTAATAGCGGGAAATTGTTTATTGAATATAATTAAAAGCTGGTGGGATATATTCATAGAGAAGGAATAGCTGTCAGTGTCAGTGTGGCTGGGGTCATTTTTGGAAGGCAATTTTATATGGAGAGCGATGTCTATATATATTCAGTCGCTGGCATAACATGGTCGTTGGATAATATGTCATTTGTCTACATTTTCAACTTAAACTGAGTTGATAAGTGGATAATTTAAATGATATAAATGACACTTGTCTAGATTTATACCGTTTTATAAGTAACATTCATACCGTTTTCTCCACTTTGACAACAATACACGGTAAATGGCAAAGAGCATATAATCACTACGTTTTAAGAGTCGGCACTCTGGAACAAGCCTTAAACCGAATTAGGAACGTACATTGTGCCAACACACCAAATACATGTCAATATTGCCAACACAAAAAAAAAACAACGCTAGGGCTTGCCACTACTGGCGTACCTACTGTTTATCGATATCGATAAATGTGCAATACATTTATCGATATCGATAAATGTGCGATACATGCTGCTGTACTGCACTATTGTAACAGTAAATTTTGAGTATCACTAGGATTAATAAAATAAAAGCAAAATATAAAAATAATTTTATTTAACATATTAAAGATACTATACAGATAGTTTATTATTTACGTAGGCATATTAGTTATTACAATACGCTTATGTTATGAACGTAAATAAAGCTACAATCTACTTTTTCTCAAAAATGGACGGCAAAGTCGACTTTGCCGTTTAAAAAATAGGTCGCGAAGCGCGTAGTTTATGCTCAGTCAAAAATTAAAAAGTTAAAAACATTGCAGTCTCGATTTTGGGACTGCAATGTTGCATACAAATTCCATTATTTGTCGAGTTCCAAACTTTTTAAAAGTTGAAATGGCCATATCAAATGAAGGCACAGGCCCATTAAACAGCCAAACAGATGATTAGTACCGCGACTATTTAGCTGTCTCAAATAGGTTGACGTGTTTTCGGCAGAAAAATACACTTCTATTTTTTTAATAAAAAAATAAAAAGGCGGCAAAGCTAATTTTTTCAATTGTTTCTACTTTTTTCTGTGAAAATATATACGTAAGAACGTTGCTTTTGTAAAATATTTCTATGATATTTATATTTCTTGAACCATTTTTGAGAAAAGCACTATATATGACTCGGCTGGAAGGCTAACTTGCTGGCTTCGGATTCAATTAAACGGACTCCCAAGGTCGTCCGTTTAAAACGAATCCTCAGCCTGCAAGTAGCTACTTCCGAGCCTCGACAATAATGTACTATTAAAGCACTCCTGCAAACACTGAGCCAAGGCTCAGCAAGGCAAGGTTGCCTGTGAAAGCTGTGAACTCCAACTTCCAAAAAGGGGAAGTAACTACTGTCAGGCTTATTTACATTCATTTGTAGATCAGATGTTCAGAGGTTGGAGTTTTATATTATAATTATTAATCAATAAATTAAATAACAGTAATAGATCAAAAGACCATGCTTCAAAGAGGAAACAATAAATAAAACAAAGAAAACACAGATAGCACTTAATGCGATAACACATTACAAACAGACTTTGCAAAAGTAAGTACTTATCCTATATTAGGTATACATTTGTCAATTAACCAGGTTTTTCATTCAACCAGGTCGTGCGAATTAACGAGGTTCAAAAACATATTGTGTCAATTATAGAAGCTGCGTTCAAACTTCTAACAAATTTCTTTTGTGGAGGTGCAAATAAACATTTAAAATAGCTTTGTCTTATTGGAATGTAAAAAGAATACTATGTTTTTGATTTAATCAAAACTATTTCACCTGCTACTACAGTCTGCGATACCCAATAAATAAATTGAATTCTGGATGAAGATTTCGAATAAAATTTTATTTTATTAAAATACTGTTTCTAAGAAGAGCTAAAATCACGGTTTTCTTTAGCACAGGCATAGAATAAATAATAGTACTGCCGTACAGAAAGGAAACTTCCAACAAAGCCTAAGGTTGACAGTTGTTCAGGGTCGAATCATGCTGTCCCTTTCTAATATATGGCACTATCCCTTTCGACAAGCAAAAGACAGAGATCATTGGAAGGGCTTGGAGGAGGCCTTTGCCCAAAAATGGGTACATCACCTATAATGTATGATGTGTAAAACCTAAATGTTAGTGTAATATTTTGTGAGAATAAAGACTTTATTATTATTTGTTTGTCCTTTCCACATCTCGGGACCATGGGGTCCCGGTCTTTTGGAAGGCGTACGTGGGGCCAAAGCCAACAGCGCACAGGCCCTTTAAGACACTTTAATCCAAAGGCCACGTCAAATTAAGCCGAATTTGGGCAATCTGCGGAAATAATTCGTGTAGTTTTGAAAATTGGTACAGGCATACCTTGTGGTGTTCAGATAAACATACTAAAAGTCCTCGAGGGTAGGGGGTGTGCTGAGGGGGTGTATGGGGGGGTATGAAGGTACCTTTTTTATATTTTTGCTCATATCTCGAATATTTATTTATTTATTTAAACTTTATTGCACAAAGTATATACAAAAATGTACAAATGGAATATCTGTACGAATAGCATTATAATTACTTCCGACAAAAGTTTTATCATTAAATTTCCTACAAATTTGGTTATGTTTATTTTTACTCTGCGATCAATACTTTAGGAGGTACAGACTGTTAAAGTTAAATAAGAGATAAAAAATAGACGGTTTAAGAAAACGTCGTTTTTTCGTAATTGTTCATCATAAATAAAAATTTTAGTTTAGGATAAGCAAGCTAAGTGACCTGCTGATAAAATATATAAAAACCGGCCAAGAGCATGTCGGGCTATGCTCAGTGTAGGGTTCCGTAGTTACCCGTCCGTCAAAATAGACTATTTGTAAAAACTCAAAAACTGCTAAACCGATTAGGTTCGCTATATTTTTCCTTGAAAGTCTTTACTAAGCTGTACTTTCACGATTTTCTTCATATTTTTTGGACCTATGGTTCAAAAGTTAGGGGAACTAAAGTGGAAAACACAACTTTTTTTCTTTCAGATCGATTATTTCAGAAAATATTAAGTTGATCAAAAAATGGTCCTTAAAGACCCCTATTTATTTTAAAAGACCTATCCAACGACACCCCACACTATAGGGTTGACGCGAAAAGAATTTCATCCCCACTTTAATGTAGGGGAGTTACCCTAAAAAAATATTTTTTCTAGTTTATATTTTACGACTTTGTCAGCGTAACTGATTTATATATTCGTGTCAATTACCAACCGACGAAAAAAACGGAGGAGGTTCTCAAGTCGACGCGTATATTTTTTTTTATGTATGATAATCATAAAAAGTAGAAAAAATATTTTTTCATGGTGGCTGTCCTACATTAAAGTGGGGATTCAATTTATTTTCGCCTCCACCCTATAGTGTGGGGTGTCGTTGGATAGGTCTTTTAAAATGAATAAGTGTCTTCAAGAACCATTGTATGATCAACTTAATATTTTCGGAAATAATCGAACTGAAAGAAAAAAAGTTGTGTAAGTTTCCCTTTAGTTCCCCTAACTTTTGAACCAGTATCGAGCGGCATCAGAGGCGGTCTTAATCTTGGCGAGGCCCTGGCCGGAAGATCTTTGCGAGGCCCTTATCTATTGTGCTAAGTAAAAAGTAACGGATTGACTGTATCAGGGAAACATCTGGTCGACTGTCCAAAGAGCCGAAGTGAGGAAAATCAAGCTCCGTTATTAACCAATATCGACCCAACAAACCGGTTTATGTCAAAAAGTGAGGCCCAAGGCCGAGCTCCACCTAACACTTAAAATGTCTTAAAATGTCTTCTTTACAGCTCAGGCGGTCTTTCCTTGACATGGCTTTGTTACACAAGTTAAACAGTAAAATCGCGGAACCTTACCTGCTGGGCGGTTTAAACTTTACAGTACCAAAAGCTTGCACACGGTCTTGTCGTCGCACTATTTTTCGCCCCAGTTCTACCAGGACTAAACTGGGCAAGTCACTTCCGGTCCATAGAATGCAAGTAACATGGAATAATCTGTCTCTTGAACAAAACTTTGAAATAGACATATTTAGTTAGGGCATGCAGTACCGGTCCCGGTACCAAGAATTTCATTTCCCGGTTCTGGGCATGGCCGGAACCGGGATTCCCGGTTCTTCCCGGTTCTCAAGGCATCATATGATTATTTTTAAGAAATTGTTTGTGTTAGCGTACAATCTTCATGATAGACTTATTTTCATATAAATAATTGCATAACTATTAATAAATGACTTATTTTATAAAAAAAAAACATTTTAATTGGCGTTCCAACCTATTTTACTAAATTAACCGCACACTGCCTCCGCCTGGGCCGAGCCACACGGCCGTAGCGTAGTCGATGCACTCAGCACTATGACGGCACGGCATACATAAATTAAAATTTCGACCCGAGAACGGATAGATTGCTAATAAATAACAACGTCCGTCTATGTAACCGGCATAAAAGTACTGAGCAATGTTTGAGATAAAATTGAAATAGATAAATTAGGTGAAATTTTACAATTTACCATTATCCGTAATATCGATTGGAAATATTGAAATGCCTACTTTACCAGGTTAGTTTGTCGGGTTATTTGGGTCCTGGTGGAGTGCTATTATGAAATAGCACCATTATGTCTTAATTATTTAACCTATTAATGTATAGTTATAGTTTGTAAAGTAGTGTAAAAGCCTCGAACAGTTTGAATGTTGTTGCACACCTGTTATTGGTGCATAAATATCATACGTGTCTGCTGTACTTATGTAACTTTACTTGCTTTGTTTATGTACTGTTGGTGTGTCCTATAAACTAAAATAAATAAAATAACACCGAAGACCAGATTCCGACGCCTTCCCATCCGAGGCCAGAGGCTGAGCTGCAGGTAAGCATACAGCTTAGAATCGAACGCCAAGTGTGAGCTTGGCTGACGGCCGAATGCGCGGAGTGCCGATTACGGCGCGCTTCTGTGCGAGGCCGAAGGCCAAGCTGCAAGAGGGCAGAGCTTGGAATTGGTCCAGTGTAAGCAAGACCGAAGGCCGATAAAGACCGTGGCCACAGTGTTAAAGACCTCTGGGGCTCTCCTGTAGGTGCATTCGTGCGAGGCCAAAGGCCGTGCTGCAGGGGAGCTAAGATTGGAGAAGAACCAAGCATTTAAAAAGCGAGGCCAAAAGTTACGCTCCAAACAGGGCCGAAAACTTGGAGGTTCAGATAGCGGCTTACGTCTATGCGAGCGATGCGAGGCCAAAGATTGGTCTGCGAGAGAGCAAAGCTTGAAATTTAAACAATGGCCAAGCTTAAAATGAGACCTGATTCCGTTTCCGATGCCTTCCGTGCAAAGCCAACGGCCGGACCTTTGGGCGTGAAAACGCTTAATATCTGAAATTAACCCCCTTTTACACCTTTTTAAGACATTTAAACCATGCTTGCAATAATTGAATTCGCGGTGAATGACGGATGAGCTAGCCAGCTGGCAAACTTAGTCATTTCGTTGCTCTAACACTAGTAGCGCGGTTACCAAACAGAAAATACCTTTTGAATGTCTATAAGCTATTCAGACTGGCGCCGTTAAAGATCTAAACTAGATAAAATATATATTATCTGATTCTGAAAGTAGTAATATCTAACAAGGTCACGCCGATGCCACGCCGATAGCGCAGCGTCGGCGGCGGCGGCGCGTAAATTTTGTCGGCGGCGGCGGCGCGCCGGCGCGGCGCTCATATCTAAGACCACGTGGCACGTGGCAATGTCAAATGGCTAACCGAACGAAACAAAAATACGAATTATCTTCGTGTGGGAAAGAGAGAGCACAAGGCGGCAGCTCTGTGTCGGCGTCTACAAAGGAAAACGGCGGAGCATGCCTTGCTACTTTAGGCGCGCGGCTCAGAACAGAATAATAATGGTTTTGAGAACGAAATAATTCCGTTCTTAGGGAAGAACGTTATAATTCCGTTCTTCGGGAATATCGGTTACCGAAATAATTCTGTTCCTTCATATACAGCTTGGCAAAAAAGAGTAGAAATTAAAAAGTGGCAGCACTGTAGTGGCGTCCCGTTTTCTTATATATATTGGTTTGAAAGGGACGACACTACAGTGTTGCCACTTTTTAATTTCTACTCTTTTTTGCCAAGCTGTAAGGTTATTGCATAGTCTAATAAAACATGGTCTTCCATTCCCAGAGTGACACGGGCCTACGTCACAGCAACATGGCCGCTATATACCGGGTGTGGCCTGTAACACGAGCAAATAATTAAAACATAGATTGTACTCCTCAAATGGTGACACTTTTGTTCAACAACTTTTAAAAATTATGAAGTATTTAGACTCCCTATTTTTCATACAAAATAAATATTATCTTCAATGGACGCCATCGCCACGCCATATCATTGTGATTGACGTTGCTTGTCACGCCTTAAACATAACAAAATTCGCAATACATTGCGTCTTAGAATAAACTTTAAAGTGTATTAAAAATCAAACCACAAGTTATTTTTAAAAGTCGCTGAACAAATGTTGGTCAGTATGAGGAGTACAGCCTGCAGTTAAATTTTTTGCTCATATTACAGGCCACACCCGTTATAGCGTTATCGCATATTATCATATAGCGCTGTCGCATGATGACGTAGGCCCGTGTCAGTTAGGTGACCTAGAAAAGACGGGAATGGAGTACCAGGCGGAGTATATTATTATACCATGGGTTATTGTAATAAACCGTTATTTCAAAGAACAAATAATTTTGTTCTTCTTGAATAACGATAACCGAAATGATTTTGTTCTTTTACAAAAACGTTACCGCGTAATAAACCGGTATTCGTACGAACGAAATTAATAACGGTTTAAGAGCGATATCAAATGGTTTTTGGGAACCGTTCCCGATCCCTGTCTAAAAATTTAATTTAGCGCGGAGCAAGTACCAGGGCCTCATGAGTTACGAGAAGGTGTCGTTGATCAACGTGCCGGGCCGCGTAGCAGTATGAAGGTGATATAACAATTAAAGTATTATCTTAATCTTTTACCTTCTAGTTTGCGTTTTTGTCCTCCAGCAGAAACCACTGTAACATAATCAAACATTTTAATTTACTTGGCTGAATTTAGTTAAAGAAAAGCGGCCATGTGCGAGTCGGACTCGCCTATGAAGGGTTCCGTAGCAGCAAGTAAGTAGTAACATAATAAAATTGCGGTTTACTATTTATAACGTATTAAAAAAAACTACTTACCAGATCTCGTTCAAACCAATTTTCGGTGGAAGTTTGCATGGTAATGTACATCATATATTTTTTTAGATGTATCATTCTCTTATTTTAGAAGTTACAGGGGGAGGGGGGCACATTTTACTACTTTGGAAGTGTCTCTCGCGCAAACTATACAGTTTAGAAAAAAATGATATTAGAAACCTCAATATCAATTTTGAAGACTTATCCATAGACACCCCACACGTATGGGTTTGATGAAAAAAAAAATTGAGTTTCAGTTCTAAGTATGGGGAACCCCCAAAATTTATTGTTTTTTTTTTGTGAAAATCTTAATGCGGTCCACAGAATATATCAACTTACCAAGTTTCAACAGTATAGTTTTTATAGTTTCGGGGAAAAGTGGCTGTGACATGCGGACGGACAGACAGACATACAGACAGACAGACAGACAGGCAGAAAGGCATGGCGAATTCATAAGGGTTCCGTTTTTTTGCCATTTGGCTACGGAACCCTAAAAATCAGTAACAAATATAAATACCAATAAATAAATACCTACCTTTTTCTGAATTTTCAAACTCTGGAACAATAGGAAATAACGATAGAGTTTCGTCCGAGAGGGGCGCATTAGGATTTAGGCTTGGTATAGCATTTCTTTTCAGCCTGTTTCCATTTTTGTTGAAATCAGTAGGTGGAAAATGATTTCCACAAATAAATTTATTTTCGTTTAGCCTTTGTATTGGTAAATAAGCCAAATCTTCATTGCCTGTTAATTTTACCCATAATCGACATCTGAAATAAAGGGATTATCGATAAGTTGTTCGCACACTATTCGTGTTACCAAGTTTTTTACAAGAAGAACCTATTCACAGAATGTTTTCGTTTTAATCAAGGATTGTAAACGATAAAATCGGGCAAGTGCGAGTCGGACTCGCGATGAAGGGTTCCGTACCATATATAAAAAAAGGCAAAAAAAAAAACGGTCACCCATCCAAGTACTGACCACTCCCGACGTTGCTTAACTTTGGTCAAAAATCACGTTTGTTAAATCTTTATTTTATTCTGTTTTTAGTATTTGTTGTTATAGCGGCAACAGAAATACATCATCTGTGAAAATTTCAACTGTCTAGCTATCACGGTTCGTGAGATACAGCCTGGTGACAGACAGACGGACGGACGGACGGACGGACAGCGAAGTCTTAGTAATAGGGTCCCGTTTTACCCTTTGGGTACGGAACCCTAAAAACTACTCCAAACTAATTAAATTAGTATCTGGTAACCACTCAAAATGAAAATATCGCATAAAACATCAGTTTATCGACCTGTTCGGGTCAAGCGGAAATCTGGCCAAAAATATATCAGAAGTTACTCTTCTTACACGCCTGACCCCACAAACTTCACATTTTCTTAATGATTTGCCCCCCATTTAAGTAAAAGATAAAGTATTGTCTTAAACACAGAAATAATCATTTAACATTACCGCTTTCACGAAAATTTAAAATGACGGTTGACGTTTTACCGATCATACCAACCTAAAGAAAAGTAAGTATAATACGTCTATGTTGAAAGCAAGTATGGTATGTGCTACCAAAATGCAACAGCGGTCATTTTAATTCGATAAGATTATTTCTATGCCTAAATGTTGGTAACAAGTACGTTCCTAATTTATCATAGTATGGGGTGTCGATGGGCTGGTAAATGGCTACGTTTGTTAGATAATTAAGTATATAGTCGATTTTTGACGGCCTTTTGTGCCATTAGTAGTGAAAAATACAATTTTTGTGAAGTTATCAGTAAGATCTGTTTCTTTTTTCAAATATAATATACCTATACAGTTTGAATTCCATTTATTTACATTTATTATTTTATTTCTTGTTTTAACTTTAGTTTTAATATTGTATTGCAATGATTATTCTTATTTATTTACATATAACATTATCAATACATTATTTGTAGGGATGGCAAGATATCATTTCTTCTTGGCAGCTGCAGCTATTGAAGAAAAAGAGCATCGAAAACTACAACGACGGGCCTGGGATATGTGCAACCCATTCGATATGCCCAACGAGGAGTTTCGGCACATATATAGAGCGCGCAAAGAATTGGCACTCTATTTGTGTGCCGAACTCGACGCTGACCTCAAACCTCAACATGGCGATGGATTGCCGGCACATCTTAAAGTAAAGTATAAATGTTGCACTATTCCTCAAATCATTATTGTCACCTTTACCAGCACTTTGATTATAATACTTATTTAATAACGACATACCAACTTACAACTCTTTGTTTTAGGTTCTAACATCACTGCATCTACTGGCTGACGGTAGTTACCAAAGAGGAACTGGACAAGACCATGGCTTAATAAAAGAACAACAATCAAGACCCTTCAGTATAAAACGTATATTTGTTACATGACACTTACGTTGCAGTTACGAATTTTGACTTGAATGACATTGTTAATTGCGCACTATATGTATATGTCGTAGTCAGATCGTATAATCCGCCGTATTACATTACGGCTAGCCGTTTTCAAAAACAGGGGCGTTTTGAAATGCGGCGGTTCGACGATTAGCCGGATTGTCATTGCGACACGTTCTTCAATAAGGCGGCCTACGTTTAGCCGCATCGTACTACTATTTTAGATTGTAGAGTCACCAGTTCTTTCGGTCGCCTACGTAACCGGAGTTTGACAATGTTTGCAATTTAATTTATTTTTACCATGGTCCCATCGCACTACATGTGTTTCTTTTCCAAAACATTTCCTTCACAACTTAAATAGACGGAGCCCCGCAAGCGGGGCTCCTATTTCTGGGCCGTTTGCCCCTCGGGCATCTGAAGCTACCTAACGAACCTAACCTATTTACCTACCTACGCTTTTTTCCCCAAAGTGTAATGTTTTCACGGACGTCTCACTAAATCAATAGGTAGGTAGGTTAGGTTCGTTAGGTAGCTTCAGATGCCCGAAGGGCAAACCGCTCAGAAATAGGAGCCCCGCGAAGCGGAGCTCCGTCTAGTTAAGTTGCGAAGGAAATGTTTTTTGTAAAGAAACAGTCCGACGAACTTCAGATTTGATGGACACCCCAGCGTTTGTCAGGCAGCGCCACGAGTGTTAAAAATGGGAACTAAAAACTGTCAAAGCGGCGGCTAATGACTCGCTGTATTACATTACGGCTAGCCGTGTTGAAGAACGTATGGCGTCGAATACATTCCGGCGGATTCTCATTCAGCCGCATTCAATCCGGCTAGTCGTTAAACCGCCGCATTTCAAAACGCCCCTGTTTTTGAAAACGGCTAGCCGTAATGTAATACGGCGGATTATACGATCCGACTGCGACATATACATATTACGTTCAGCGATGATAAATGACGACCGGTCTGGCCTAGTGGGTAGTGACCCTGCCTATGAAGCCGATGGTCCCGGGTTCGAATCCTGGTAAGGGCATTTATTTGTATGATGATACAGATATTTGTTCCTGAGTCATGGTTGTTTTCTATGTATTTAAGTATTTATATATTACATATATACATCGTTGTCTGAGTACCCACAACACAAGCCTTCTTGAGCTTACCGTGGGGCTTAGTCAATTTGTGTAAAAATGTCCTATAATATTTATTTGTATGTCTTTCCCATCACGGAACAATGGTGTTCCGGACCTTTGGGAGGCGTGCGCGGAGCCGAAGCCAACACGTAGAGGCCCTTTTGACACTTTAATGAAATGTAAGGGGTACACCGAGCGGAGGCTGCCCTTGCCCGTGTCATGGGACGCACGCAGAGGCAGCACCCGCCAGGGTGTAAGGTCTATTGAGAGTTGATGGAATCTAAAATGAACTAGGTTATTGGGTGAAAGCGATGGACTAAGAACTGAGCTATGGGGTAAAAAACCGGACGCCTGCCTAATAAAACGGTATGCAATTTTATTTCCGGCAGACGGTGACTCGCCCTCACAAGATGGGCCCCCACAAAAAGCGACATCTAGGATGGCTCAAGGGCAACACCGGTGTGAGCGGCTCAGGGGTGTCGAGAGGTGTGCGCCGCTTTCTACCCAGTGGCTGTTAACAGCCACTGTGCCAACTCGCGTCTTATGCATATTTCACTTCCACCCCTGGAGCTTATAGCTCTAACGACTCCACTCTGGCCGGCCGGCTAAGGCAAGCCAGAGGCAGAGAATCCTGTCCCACCCACCCTCCTTGCGGGTGGGTAACAGAACTCCCCAGGTCAGGAGCACTCGGGTACGTGAGGTCGCTAATCCCCAACAGCTCGCCACAAGCTGCCCTGCGTTGACTGATTGCACTGGTAAAACCAGCGGGCGATGGGGTCGTCACATCCCTACGCCTCCTAATATTTATTATTATTATTCTCTTTATTTATTTTCCGTCTTAAGTTAGGGTTTTTATAATATGAATATAAAAGTAAAATATAAAAACACTTACAAAACGATAAAAAAAAAAACATATAAGCACATTATAAAAAACCTAACCTAGGGTACCGCCAGCAGCGGGGCAAGGCCCAAGCTACCGGTGGTCAGGGCTGCAGAGAGAGGAACCGGCGGACTATCCGCGCCGTGTCCAAGATCACCGCCTTCTGCATCTGACCCTTGATCCAACCACCTAGCGAGAGTCTCTCAAGATGTTGGTCGAGACTCTTCGCTATGAGACCGTTCACTGAAACGACTATCGGGACAATGATCGTCGAATCAACATCCCACATGGCGGTTATCTCGTGAGCCAAGTCTAGGTACTTACTGGACTTGTCCTTCTCGGCCTTCACGAGATTCTCATCATGGGGGATGGTGATGTCAACGAGCACGGCCCGACGTTGCGATCGATCTATTATCACAATGTCAGGCTTATTGGCTACAATAGTCCTGTCTGTGATGATAGATCGATCCCAATAGAGCGTGGCATGACCATTCTCGAGAACAGGCGCAGGTAAGTACTTGTAGTACGGTACTTCGCGGTCCACAAGGCCATATAGAAGAGCAAGTTGCTGGTGAATAATTCTGGCTACGAGATTATGTCTGTGCAAGTACTCGCCGTTAGCAAGATGAGAACAACCGGAAATGATATGCCTGAGTGACTCTCCGGGACGGCGGCATGCCCGACAAATGTCGACCGTACCGTCCTTCAGGATATATTTCCGATAGTTGTTCGTCATCATCACTTCGTCCGCAATTGCACAGGCAAAACCCTCGGTTTCTCCGAAGAGGTCCCCGAATCGTAACCAGTTCACCGACGCGAGCAGGTCCACATCGGGTCCCGTGAGGGCCTTGTAGAACCGCCCGTGTAGCACCTTACTCTCCCATGCCGCCTTGCGATCCGCAGTACTTAGTACCACAGGTTTGCGCCAGTTCTCGTTTGCCAAGGAGAGCGGCGTGAGGTTCCTGTCTACTGCCACCACATCACGATGCATCCCACACTCGTTGTTAAGGAAATAATTCCTGAGATTGTACACCTCGCGGTTGTGGAGATCCTTGGCGTTTAGGAAGCCTCGGCCTCCACACTTCCGTGGGATGTACAATCTCATAACTGACGAGCGTGGGTGTAGCATGCGATGTGTGGTGAGCAGTGACCGGACCCTCCGATCCAGGGCGTCCAGCTCGGTCTGAGTCCACCTTAGTATGCCAAAGGAGTATGTGAGTAGGGGCATTACCCAGGCGTTGAAGGCGCGCACTTTGTTGCCTCCTGACAAAAGACTGTTAAGGACTTTTATGAGCCGACTGAAAAAGCGCTCCTTCACCGACCGTCTAATACCCTCGTCCTCAATACCCAACGACTGTGACATACCAAGGTATTTATAGGTTTCTGATTCAGAGATAGATCTGAAAGACATTGTCTCAGAGAGTTGTAAATTTGTTGAATTTACAACCTTCCCCCGCTGTACATGCATAACCGCACATTTATCGACACCAAACTCCATGTGGATGGCACTACTGAAGACTTCCGTGGTTTTCAGTAGCTCCAACAAGTCTTGGCTATTTGGTGCAAATAATTTGAGGTCATCCATGTACAGAAGGTGAGAAATGACTACACCCTCTCTCCGAAGCCGGCAACCTAGTCCCAAATCCTTCAGCAGGGTGCTGAGGGGATTCAAAGCTAGGCAGAACCACAGGGGACTCAGACTGTCGCCCTGAAAGATTCCTCGCTTAATCCTTATAAAATCCTGCGGGCCAGGGCGGTCATCTCCGCCTCCTGGTTGACGAAGGACTGTGGTCCACTGTCTCATACACGCGCTTAGGAAGGCTCTCAAAGCTGCATCAACTTTATACAGCTCTAAGACCCTCCCCAACCATGAATGAGGCACCGAATCATAGGCCTTCTTGTAGTCAATCCAAGCGGCTGAGAGGGCCCCCTTGTTCCGCCGGATTTGTTGGCAAATGGTCATGTCTATGAGGAGGAGCTCTTTAGTACCACGGGACCCAACCCGACATCCATTTTGAGCGGAAGCCAGAATATTGTTTGCGATAATGTGCGCGTTGATATTTGCTCTCAAAATGGATGTAAGGAGCTTGTAGAGCAAGCATGTAATGGGTCTGTAGTTCTTCGCTTCCGTGGTACTACCGGACTTATAGAGCAGAAAGGTGACACCAGTTGTTAAGGAAGGTGGGAGAGAACCAAGCTCGAGGGCTTGTTGAAATTGTGCTGCCAAGCGCGAGTGCGAGCATCGGAACCACTTTAGCCAGAAGTTGTGCAATCCATCCGGCCCAGGACTTTTCCAGTTCTGGGCCGTGCGGATGGCACAACTGACGTCATCGGGGCTGATGGTGACTGCCCCCATAGGTTCGATGGACTCGCACTCACGTTCGACAACACTCATCCAACTCCCCTCGGTGTGTCCGACAGGCACCGACCAGATGCTACGCCAGAAGTCGGTCATGGCAGTAACATCCGGCGGCTGCGTGTCGGGCGTACGAAGGTTGGTTTCCTCCCACTTTCGGTACACCTTCCTTTGGTCACTTTGAAAAAGGCGATTCTGCTGAAATCGATCCACACGCTCTCTGTAGCGGCGAATACGGTTTGCCCATGCATAGACTTTCTGCTTTAGAAAGTCGATGCGCTCTGTGACATTGGCCATGTAGTCGCGGGGCCTGATATCCGTCCCCGCGAACGCCTGGTTCACAAAGCGCATTACTCGGGGGCGATTGTTGCCCTCCCTGAAGCAGATCAGCTTTGCGATGAGAGTCCTAAACGAGCTGATACGTCGCTCGATCCGCACTTGCCATGCAGGGACACCTCCGGCGGTCCTAGGTGCACGTTCAGCGTCCGGGAACTTGACGCGAGCAACACAGCACGCCGCGATGGCTCCGCAGTACATGATCGAGTGCGTATCATCTAAATCTTTACTAGTCCGCAGATGTGGTTCTAGTAAAGCGTTTAGGGCTCCCATGAGCGCTAGATTGCGTCTATTCATAGGCAGACGTGGTAATCGGGGCCTAGAGTTGGTTGTGGCGCGATACTGCGTAATCGCCTCTTCCAAAGTCCTCCTCAGTTGCTCATTAGCAGTTGTACTCACATTCTGACTCGCGAAGTCCCCCTCGTCGGTACAGAAATCAACCCGTGGCGCCGCCGGTGCCAGGTCGGGTGCGGGCACCGGATCCGGCGACGTGGCGGGCAGATCCCGCACCGAGGTGGAGTCCGCGCGAGCAGAGAGAGCCTCCTGGCGAAGCCGATCAAGTGTCGCGTCATCCAAGCGCTTTAGCCGCTGAATGACGCGCACCTGATCCGATAATCGCTGCTCCGACACGGTGATGGTAGGTTCAAGAGCCTGAAACAGAGGCAGTATTCTCGAACGATAGGCGGATAGCTGTGTTCCCCCCTCTGTAGCCCCATAATAGGCGCGCATGACATTCTCGTTCATGTCTCGAGTCCATCTCATGCGTCGCACTATACCACCGGCAGCGGGAGCCGTGGGCGGGGCAGGATGTCCCGCAGGCCCCAAGCGTGCCGGCAGCGGTGGCCGCCCTCGTCGCGCAGGTGGTCGTGGCGGCGGCGGCGGCGGCCCGCCCTCGTCACTGGATCCGTCTGTGTCAGGCGCCGTTGCGAACTCGTCGCCTGACGACGATGTGGACGAGGAACTGGACGGGGCGGGCGGGGGTGGTGGTCGTGCGTTGTTGGTCGACTCCGCTGCACGTCTTTGACTCCTCGTAATCATTCTTTGCATACGTTATTACTGTTTTGCCGTAATGTTGTGTTGACCGTTTTGTCAAACAAATGTCAATGTAAGTGGTTTGTGTATGGGATTTGAGTCACACGTATTGTAGTCGATTTTTATGTTTCCACATAGCCAGGTCAAAGGTACATTAAATGGCAAAATACACAACAGTTTTAACAATAAAAACGTATAAAAATATAATTATAGCAAATAAAATTTACGAGACGTCTGTCATTGTCAGAGCGGTTTTTTTTTTTTTTTTTTTTTTATTATTATTATTTATTAAATACATTTAAAAAATTAATCACAATAACTGTTTTCACACAAAAACACTTACGTTTACAATTTAAGATGAATTATTTTGATACAACTAAAATTTTGAGTGCAAATAGCGGGCGGAGATATAATTTTTTTAATTATTTTGTTTGTTTCCGACAGCCAACATGGCATTCAGCCGAATTATTAAAAAGATTTTAGTGAAATATTGTATTATAGCTGGTCAAGCAAATCTTGTCAGTAAAAAAAGGCGCGAAATTCAAATTTTCTATAGGACGATATCCCTTCGCGCCTACATTTTTCAAATTTGCCGCCTTTTCTACTGACAAGATCTGCTTAAACAAGTATATATAACATTTTATTTATTTAATAAGAAATAAATATATACTTTATATCATGTACTTAAAAATATTTTTGTACGTAATAAATGTCTATTGTCGAAATAAAAAATACATATAATTTTTGAACATCCGAATTCTTTGGTGGTGTCGTATATATGGATTACGGTCAGGTTTGACGACTTGTCTGTGGTGTTTCTTAGGCCATGATGTCACACGCTCCTATTACAATCACGTGATACTGGGCATTATTTTAAATACTTTTGATTATTTTATTATTTTATTATTAGGGAATATTAGGCAAAGCTCTGCGTAGGTGGCACCTTTGTGGCACATACAGTAAACAAACCACACATCACACGTCACGTCAATCACATGGCTTACCGCGAAACAAGAAAATCGAATTTTCGTTATCTAATCTCTCTATCACTCTTGCATATTCGACCGATAAAGAGGCAGATAACTAAATTTCGATTTTCGCGTTTACCGGTAGGCCCTTGTTTACAAACCGCCTTGATGCATCAATGTCATATTTTATTGTCTGTGAAAACTTGTCAAAAAACAGTTTAAGGCACAGTATGTACACCGTGTTTTTATTGAATTCCGTTAACTTCGGGGTATAGTTAAGTACGTTTATAAGAACTAAATGGCATAGTTAATTTTCAAAAAAAATATTGTTTTTGTTTTTTTTTTTGTTTAAAAAGTCATTAAATGTAGCATATAGCGTTGTTGTAACACCGGCATTACATTTAACTCAACCAAACAATTGAAATCTGTGACATATTAATGTCATTTCGTACATCAATCGACCGAGATTGTACTTAAGTTTAGTAGCAAATGTATGAACTCATTCTAAACACTAATCAATATGTAAGCCGGCCCTAAGGCAAGTGTACACGCTTGTAGAGGCCTTATAGGAAAAAAATAAATTATGGATTATCTCCGAAATGGACTTAATTAGAATACCGGTGTCTTTGAGAAAGTTACTTGATTTAAGCTCAGGAATGCACCCTTGAAATTAACGGAAATCAATAAAAACACGGTGTATAAGTTAGTAAGTTAGTCTATGAATTTACTGAGTCGGTAGTGCTGCACTCTGGCGGCAGAACATTGCAGTAAGATCCCCTATTAATTTATTACGCATATTTGTACACTTGCAAAATATGATTTTCAGCATTCTGATATTCCCTGCTATGGTAAAAATATAACATGTATATTCGCGATTCATGTCAACAAGCACGGCAGAATGATTTATTTGATTTTGACAGATCACCGTATTTAAGGTTAATAAGGTCTACTGCCCTTAAAATTTTGTATGACATTACAAGCAAATATCAGCCATAGTGAATTAAGTATTGTAGCCGAGTCTACTTTAGTCCGATAATGTAGCTTATTTCAAAGACTATGAACTCTAAGTACTAGAAATAAAGTAGAATTTGCGACATGATAAAGACGGTTAAATTTGAGGCGATGGAATAAAAGATTCACTTTAAAAAACGCCTTACATAAACTCAATTAGAATCTATTTTTCAGAATTTTAAACCATGGATAACTTTTAACTATCAATGCCACATGTGGATAGCCGGGTCTCCACCAAGCGCACGCGCTCGCGAGGCAGCCTCGGATGTGTGGCTCGAGAGCCTGGCCTGGCGAGGCAGCCTCGCGGTTTAGCTCGGAGACACTGAGGCGAGCCTCGCGAGGCAGACCGAGCCATCAGAAGTCCGAGGCAATTCGCGATGGACAGTTGTGTTATTACTGCTGGTGCTAATTTTCTACTGGCTTATTGTTTAAAAAGAGGAACAATGTTCTAGTTGTTTGGGTCTGTCTGAGGAACAATGGGGGCACGTGCATCTGTTGTTACTAGCCGGTTAACTGACTTGGCTTGTGCAAATTGTTCTGTTGTTCCTTGCTGGTTATTTATTTGTGCTTTTGTTTTTATCTGCCACGGTTTTTAGGGTTCCGTACCCAAAGGGTAAAACGGGACCCTATTACTAAGACTCCGCTGTCCGTCCGTCCGTCCGTCTGTCACCAGGCTGTATCTCATGAACCGTGATAGCTAGACAGTTGAAATTTTCACAGATGATGTATTTCTGTTGCCGCTTTAACAACAAATACTAAAAACAGAATAAAATAAAGATTTAAGTGGGCTCCCGTACTACAAACGTGATTTTTGACCGAAGTTAAGCAACGTCGGGAGGGGTCAGTACTTGGATGGGTGAGCGTTTTTTTTTTGCCGTTTTTTACATTATGGTACGGAACCCTTCGTGCGCGAGTCCGACTCGCACTTGCCCGGTTTTTCTTTTGTTCGTTAATATCTCACGTGTACATAGTTGAAACTAGCAAACAGTGTCCCTTTATTTTTTAATGTCCTTTTCTAGTTTAATGATAAGGAATTGGTTGAGGACCCATTTCTAGTGAAGTGCACAATGTAGTAAAATCACATTTTTACTACATTGTCTACACAAAAACATAAATGCAATGAATAATTTATACCTAGAATATTTTTAAAAGAAGAGTGGCTAGCTATATCGGAAGAATTTGAGAATAAATGGAATTTCCCCCATGTGATTGGAGCAATGGATGGAAAACATGTTATGTTACAAGCATCGATTAAGAGTGGGACTGATTATATCAATTATAAGCAATTTCCCGCGTACATTTATTTAAATGTTTTGGATCTTTGTGATCCCACAACACCTTATGTTCACCATATAGTTGAATCAAACGGATCGACTGCTCTTAAGAGTTCATACTTATTTAAAACTATTTGTGCTCGCGAGCCAAAACCACCACCAGTCCACACCGAACGAACAGCGCACACTGAGGCACCTTTGAGCATGTCACATTTACCGACAGCGGACGGCTCGACCCCGAGGCACGCTCGGCCGAGCCAACGTGCGCCCGAACAGCCCCGAGGCACGTCCACATAGACCGAGCATTTGGCTCGCGAGTCTGCCTCGCGGGCGCGTGCACTTGGTGGAGACGCGGCTGATAAGTGGTGATAGGATGTCATTTAGCTAACTATTCATTAATATACGCTTTTTTAACTGTCAATGACATAAGTATCTAAGTACTTGTGTATAAGTGGTACAATGTGGTTTAACCATCTTTTCTTTAAAATAAACCTTAAGTCATCGAGTATAAAATTGATTTTTCAAAACATCAAAACATGTCACGCTATCATTAGTCACTTATACGTTATCCTTGCGATTTTATACCGAATTATATCGCTTATCAGATAGTCGTCATTTCACGCATTAAATGATTAATGATATGGTGACAAATCCAGCATAGCCCTCCAGTTTATTTCGTGTACACATTTTATCAGATTAAATACGTTAATTATATTGAGCATTTCATACAGATTACAATGGCCCCTTACACCATACAATTTAAATGAATATCTCGGGAGTAATCGTAAATTATATTTCTATTTTGAGCCATATAACTTGTATTAAATGTTATCAAAGAGAATAGATAGTATAGAGGGCTATTGCCAAAGTAAATTTTGTAGTCACGGTACATTTACTGCCATCTATCGACACACGATTAAAACTTAAAATAAAATTGAAATGTATAAATTAATCAAAATATGATTACGGATAAATGATTTTTAATTTTTATTGTTCCATGCTGACCCATGTTCTTTCACTGATATGTTTTAAAATTGTTAAATATCAAACGGTGTCGTCAACGCCATTTAGCCGAGAATAGGCTAAAGGTATGGGCGCCATCTATTCGAGAATTACTTTTTCTTGATTTCCGAGGCACGTTTTTTTCTTAGACTTTATTTATCTTATACGGAGTTATATATATCTCTGATGTTAGAGAACTAACCGACTTTAGTACCTATTTTTACCACCTTATGCGCTGCGATCGCTTTAATTCCCCCCACCATGCACTTCGCACGGTGCCATGTAAGTAACATTTTTTCTACCACCATCGTAGGTACCCAGATGCCTTTCGACGCATAATCATGCCAAAAACGCAAAACGCCATTTTATCGTTAAAGATGAAGCTGAAGCAAAAGTCAGTTTGACCTACGATGGCTGTGCATAAAATTTATCTTGTGCAAAAATGCTGGAGTGTGATTTTAATAATCCTGCTGATTTGAAAACCACCTTCCCGCATCCAACCACTCACAGACCCATTTGTGTGATGTATGACAATACTTGACATGCCTTATGGTGAAATTTGTCATAAATACCTTTGAGTCAAAGAGAGAATTTACAGATAAAAATGGTCATAGTATCCCAATGGATATATAAGCATGCCAATATATTAAGTTCAAGAATTAAAAAAAAATGCAAGACAATCTGGGACTTCATTTTGCTAATAAATTAACGGAAATACACTTGAATTTTAGGGTTTAGGCCCAGTTCTACAGATTTCTATTACAGATTCCCAATTCTACAGATTTTCAATTTTACGTATTCCCAATTCTACATAATTTCAATTTTACAGAATCTTAATTCTACATATTCCCAATTCTACAGATTCCCAATTCTACATAATTTCAATTTCATAGAATCTTAATTCTACATATTCCCAATTCTACAGATTCCCAATTCTACATAATTTCAATTTTACAGAATCTTAATTCTACATATTCCCAATTCTACAGATTCCCATTTCCACAAACTCCAAATTCTACAGATTCCCAGTCAAACAGATTTCCAGTGTTACAGATTCCCAATTCTACAGATTGTCAGCACTTCAGACAATAATGTATCTATACAATAATAAATGTAACACAGCATTAGCACGGTCATATCTGAAAACATGTATACGATCTTCAATTTTACTGTAATTTCACATGGGGGCCAAGTGCGCGTCGACTGTACAAAGACTTGTCGGCGCGCCTAATAGAGGCTTCTGGTGACCAGAGGGCTGGCCACTATTTCGCCCAGCGCATTAGTATAGCCATACAGCGGGGAAATACGGCCAGCCTTCTGGGCACCTTGCCTATTGACGGCGATCTAGGCCAAATTTTTTATCTGTAGATTTTTAAGTTTTATTATGTTTGTTTATTTCTTTCTTTGTTTTTTCTGTAATATTTATATATATATATATATATATATTACCGCCGCCCATAAGAAACTATCACTCTATTTTATCTTTCCTATCACTATCAGACTGAATTAAATAATATTTATCACTTAGCAGTTTCAAATGGTTACGATAAGTCTGTTGTGGATGGTATCATCAGAAAAAAGCGGAATAGTATAGTCAACACTATGTTGTATGCAGCACGATCCTCTGAACCGATTAAGAAATATCAAGCGAGCATAACTTATGTTGGCAAGTTGTCTGATGCAATTTACAAAATTTTAAAGTCTAACGACATTCCTGTGGCCTTTAAGACAAATAACACTTTGTACTCAAAGCTTTGCAATGGCAAAGATAAGATCGAGAATGGGAAAAAGTCTGGAGTTTATAAGCTTACCTGTGACGATTGCAATAAGGTGTATGTGGGGCAAACGGGCCGTAATTTCACTACTAGGTATAAAGAGCATGTTGCGTCATATAGACATAACCATCCAGAGAAGTCCAATTTTGCAAAGCACTTATTAGATACAGGTCACACTTTATCTGAGAATCATTCTTTTGATATTTTACATATTTGCGAAAAGGGATTGCGTTTAGGTGTTCTGGAACAACTGGAAATAATTAGGTACAACAATAGGGGCATGATTCTTAACGAACAATTGAATGTTGCGTCATCGCCGTTATTACGAATTTTCCCATCTCACTCACACTTGCACAGTAGGGGGGGTGGTCAAGGTATAAATACGGCCGACCATTCTAGACAGGTCATTCCGTTGCCGGGCGTCAGACCGTCAACAACTCCTGAGGATGCCTCGTAGAGAGGCGAAACACGTGTCGAGGATTATTCTTTTGGTGGTGGTTTGTTATATTTATTTGCGTATTTATTTTTGCGGTGGGAATATTAATTGCATGTAAAAATACGCAAGTAAGTATAACGGGTTAGCACTGATTGACTAGCACGTTATCTTTTCGCGGATTAGCAAAGTAATATTTTCGTTTTAATTACGCGTAAGTGCCAAGTTTATTATTTTCAGTGAATAGTTTAATGCAATGCTAGATCAATTCTTAGTCTTACAAATATGTTATTAAATAAGCCGTACATCATATTATACTTAATAGGTCAAATTGAAGTAATATTTATTTGTGATTCTTGTTCTGATCTCAATTTAGTTTAACCAATATTAGTTAAGTTTACGTGCTGACGCGATCGCTTGGACATGTCTCCACCGAAGACCAGCGTCAAGATACCTGAAAGGTAACTTGTCATCAAGCTGAGGGGAGACCTATTCAGTGAGGTTTATGTTTTTACTTATAAAAGTGTTGTATTAATTTTAAGCAATACTGTAAGCGTCCTGAATAAATTTATTTTCTTTCTTTCTTTCTATATGTTTGTAGACGACGCACCTTTTTATAATTTTATTGTAATTTTGAATTCCTTTGTTCTTTTAATTTTATGTTCCTTTTGACACCATATTTTTGTTCAGTCTTCTCTCAGGTTTCATGAAATAAATTACTATACTGAACCAGTGCGCCTTTATCATTAACAATGTTAATATCTGGGAGACCGAGCTTTGCTCGGAAAACATATAAAAACTCAGTAGGGCTACCGCCAATACCGAAAATCGTCAATTGCGGGCATTTTTCTCTGTCACTCTAATTACGCCTTCATTGGAGTAAAAGAGTAAGATCCCCGCAATTTGCGAATTTCGGTTTTCGCGGTAGCCCCTCAGAAATGCGCGTTTTCCCAGAGATAAGACCTAGCTAGATCAATTTATTGCCGCCGAAAACCCCCATATAGCAAATTTCATCGAAATCGTTAGAGCCGTTTCTGGGATCCCTAAAATATAGGAATCCCTATTAAATAAACATATAAATAAATAAATAAACAAGAATCGATCGTTTAACGGTATATAAATATTATTATAATAGCACCTTTCTCTGGGATGATAAAAATATGATAAGATATAGTTGGTCAAACCAATTTGTCAGTCAGTAAGTACCAGGAAAACTATACTCATCCTTTTATTTTGGGCGCTAGTACTATAGTTCCGTTTTTTTTAGCATTAGAAAGAACTCCACAGAAGCAAGCGTGCAGTTTTTATCAGGCTCTTTAATTGTTAATAATTATTGAATTACTTCCGCGAAGTTCTTTCTAATGCTAAAAAAAACGGACTATAGTGTAGCGGAAGACCGGGTAATGGGAGTCAGCGGGTAATGGTGGTCACCCACACATCTCCAAAACTACAAACACTAGAAATACGTTTACGGGCGTTCCCGCCCCCCTCTGGCCCCGCGCTAGCGCTGCGACAGCGCCGCGCCAGTATGGCGACGGCATCGGGATTAAGAGGTGTGTTTTGTTTTTGCGGCTCGCCGATGTAAATTTTTACGTACGCAAAATAGACGGTAAGTACTATAATTATTGATGTACTTATATGTGACTTTTTTATGTCTTTACTTGTGCATTAAGTGTACCGATTTCATAGTTAAATCTCGCGTGCTGTTAACACGTATCATGTGTTTATTTTTTTTTCTTCATAAAATACTTGTGGGTAATGAGGATCAGGTGACCCCCATTGCCCGCAATGTAAAAGGTATAATATAATTTGTTATTTTGGTTTCAGATGCCGAAAGTACGAGTCAGAACTACCACAAAAGCTTCCTGGTCTTCTGACACATTGGAAAAAGCAGTGAAACTTATAGAAGAAGATGGCTTTTTGTATGATCCTCATTACCCGCAAGGTGACCACAATAGCCCATACCTCTGTGCAATGGGAGTCAAAACAGTTAATTTTTGTAACTTTCATATTTGCCAAAGATGATTAGTAATGTGACGATTATTGATCTCAAATAATAGTCAATTAAGTAGATTTTGTTATGAGGCGGTTGCAATAAAGATTTCGTTTCATTTTATTTTTTTATTTTAATTCTTGCTTAAGTGATCCCCATTACCCCTTTCTACCCTAAGACAAAGATAGTATGATTCTCTCTGTCTATGATTGAAATGAGACAGTCCTTTGACAAACTATATGTTATGTGACTATGTTCTATGAAATTAGATAAAAACTATTTCTTTAGATGAATATATAATTACTGGCTGGTTATTGTATTTTATCTCGAGTGCTCATTGTCGTCTTTTTAATGTAAATGTCACCTTGTTGATGCGTAATACTCGGAATATTCTTTCCAAATATGGATGAAAATGAAGAATTCGTATTTATAAATACTGAAAAGAAGAGAAAGGTGTTAATTATCGGACCAAATAAATATTTCAACGTTAAGAATAAAAGCGGGACAACCAATTGGCGGTGTTATAAAACTACTGAATGTAGTGCATCTGTTACTTTGACTCAAGATGATAAAATTCTTCGGAAACGAGTGCATGCATGTTGTTCGGATGCTTTTGAAGTTCAACAACGAAAAAATGATAAATTTATGCAGATTTGTAAAAATAAGGTGTGTGAGTCTATGGCTCCAGTGCAGCAAATTTATGAACGCGAATTATTAAATCAATCTGAATGCGGCAAGAGTAACCTTTTCACCCCAGAGTTTTCGGCGTGCAAAAGTACATTATATCGAACAAAATATCGATATCTTGATGTGTCAAAATCAAAATTCCAAAATATTTACGACGTAGAAGTACCTAAAATTTTAGCGGATGAATTCTTAATTTACGATGGTACCAAATCCGACAAAATATTAGTGTTTGCAACTCCTTTAGCGGTTGAGAACCTCAAAGAAGTCAACTCATTATTCTGAGATGGGACATTTAAGGTTAAGCCAAAACCATTTTATCAAGTTTATAGTTGTCATGGCAACTTTGTGGAAAACGAAGAGGAGAACAGAATTACTATACGGATTACTCCCAGACAAGACTCAGGCTACATATATAAGATTCTTTACAATTTTGAAAGAAGATTTAGGAGTATCAATACAAAATTTGAAGTGTGATTTCGAAGTAACGGCCATAAACGCAGCTAAAATAGTGTATCCTAATCTAAAAATCAGCGATTGTTATTTTCATTATCATAAGGCTTTATGGGATAAAGCTGCTGAGCTCTCAATCGATAATACACCAGATGAGAAAACAATTATTAAAATGTATTGCATGTTGGCTTTACTACCGGCTCAGTTCATAGCAGAAGAGCATATAGGAATCGTCAGTGACGTTCCTGACATTTCTGATCTCGTCAACTTCACCAATTTTGACGAATACTTCCTAAAATTTTGGTTAAAACGCATAACGACAGATGTATTCAATTGTGCCGACGATAGTTATCGCACCAATAACAGCTTAGAAGGCTGGCATCACAGATTAAATGTGCGAATTACTCGAACTCCATCACTTTACTTATTCATCCAAGCGCTTAAAAAAGAATCAGCTTATCAAGATAGAAGGATAAGGCAGAGTCAAATTTACATTCGTGCAAAAAAACGTAGAGCATATGACATACAAAAAAACGCTCAAATTAAAAAAATAATACAGGACTGTGTAACAGAAAAAATAAATGTAAAAGAGTGTATAAAGCGTTTAACAATAGTAAAATAAGTTTTATTTTCTAGAATAGAATAGGTATAATATAAAGGTGGTACCTAATAAATTTAAAAGTTGTTTCATTTTGTCCTGTCTTACAACTAATTTCCTATAATCTATGGGGACGGTCGCTCGCTTACTGCCGACTCCTGTCTTTTTAGGGTTCCGTACCTCAAAAGGAAAAAACCGGGCAAGTGCGAGTCGGACTCGCGCACGAAGGGTTCCGTACCATAATGCAAAAATCGGCAAAAAAAAACGGTCACCCATCCAAGTACTGACCCCGCCCGACGTTGCTTAACTTCGGTCAAAAATCACGTTTGTTGTATGGGAGCCCCACTTAAATCTTTATTTTATTCTGTTTTTAGTATTTGTTGTTATAGCGGCAACAGAAATACATCATCTGTGAAAATTTCAACTGCCTAGCTATCAAGGTTCATGAGATACAGCCTGGTGACAGACGGACGGACGGACGAACGGACGGACGGACGGACAGCGGAGTCTTAGTAATAGGGTCCCGTTTTTACCCTTTGGGTACGGAACCCTAAAACGGAACCCTTAAGGGATCACTCGTGCGTCTGTCTGTCTGTCCGTCTGTCACAACCTATTTTCTCGGAAACTACTGGCCAAGTTGAAATTTGGTACACATATGTAAGTTATATATCAAATGGAAGAGCTCATCTTGAGAATTTTAAATATATTTTTTTATAACTTTAAAATGCAAGGTCAGAAGTTATTTAAGAAAATAGCCAAAAAAATATCACAACCCCCTCCCACCCCTTTATCTCCGTAACTACTGGATCTAAAATTTTGAAAAAAACATACACTAAATAGTTCTTTACCTATAGAAGACAGGAAAACCTATTAGAAATGTGCAGTCAAGCGTGAGTTGGATTTAATGTACGAAACCCTTGAAACGCGAGTCCGACTTGCACTTGGCCGGTTTTTTTTGGTACATAGTCAATTTCTACTAATCTAGTGTTAGTTAGAAGTGGGTTGTGCTGCCTGTGTCCGATGTCGTTACCAGGGGTATCTAGATCCGGAATGTGCATTTCCCTGAATCGGCGCAGCATGTCCTCATTTAAGTCTTGTGCGCGGATGTGCCATAAATCCCAGTCGAGAATCTCCCAGAGTAGTGAAGTTTCTTGGCGTTTTGGGAACTGTCCTCTAACAGGCAGAAACGCAACTTTATGACGTCACAGCCTCACGGCAACTACCCCCACCACTTTTGCGCTTGTTATCTCATATATTTGTGTTCAGCATTATTACACTGAATGCACCATATCATATCAATATAATACTATTCATCGATACCATATTCACCCATATCCGAGACGACGTGAGCGAAAATCGATTTATAGAAGACTTTTCGTTCGCTGGCCGGACCTCTAACAGGCAGAAATGCCTATTAGAATTTCAATAAATATTTTTACTGTAACAGAAAAGTAAGATTTGAAGGGTGCTAATCTGTAGAGTTTACGAATTTGAGCAAAGTTTTGGAATTTGTGGAATTGGGATACTGTAGAGATGAGAAACTGTGGAATTAAGAATCTGTAGAATTGGGAACCTGTATAATTGGTCATCTGTTAAATTTGGAATTTGTAGATTAGAGAATCTGTAGAATTGGGAACCTGTATAATTGGTCATCTGTTAAATTGGGAATCTGTAGATTCGAGAATCAGTAGAATTGGGAACCTGTATAATTGGTCATCTGTTAAATTGGGAATCTGTAGATTAGAGAATCTGTAGAAATGGGAACCTGTATAATTGGTCATCTGTTAAATTGGGAATCTGTAGATGAGAAAATCTGTAGAATTGGAAATCTGTAGACATGGGCCTAAACCAATGAAGCTATTTCAGGAATCAATGGCTACTGTTGAATTCATCAAAATAATGAATGATTTGTTTGATGTATTAAATGCATACACCCGTGAAGGTAAAGGTTTCAAGCATCCGGCTTCTTTGAAGGATGCTCAAAACATATTGTATGAGTTTCTTGGTTCTGCTAAGGAATACATACTCGGACTGACGATAAAAGTACGCAATCAAATATCACGAATGGTTAATGGAAAGAAAATGTTGTCAGTTACTTCAACTGAAAAAGAAGTTACGGAAACAAGGCTGAAAACAGGATTTTTAGGACTGTTAATATGCATTCAAATCTTTAATTAAATGTTCTTTTCCAACAAAAGCTGTCAAAAACGGACCTTCAATTGTATTACAAGTTACAAGCTTTTGATAAACAGGGCACACGGTGTCTGGTTATATTCTGGATTTTAATATTACAAATCTTGGCCCCATTAATCAGGCCATCTATCGTATTTTAACAACATTAAGAATGCTGCTACACAGCCTCCAGGCAGTGCGAATGTGTTTGCGCAAAGGGATCGGTAGATGGCGACTAATTGAACCTTTTTATAAAAGAAAGCGTTTCTAACTCTCGAAGGAAGAGGGCGGGTTAAACTACTTTTTGCTCTGCAGTACTTAAATATTTTACTTAATACTAGTTATATTTGTGTAGCTAACATTGTGAATAATGTTGTTATATTTTTAAATATGTTTTCTCACCGCACCCACGTTCGAAAATCTCTGTTTCGCCCTATGGTTGACTGGTAGAGAATGCCTTAAGGCATTAAGTCCGCCGTTTGTACTTATTTTTACTCTGCAAAGAAGTTATAAATAAAGAAATACATAGCTAATGTGCAAGTTGCGGAAAGTTTTAAAGACTTGAATAGTTCTCGGAAATTGAAAATGTAACAAGAAATAAAGAAAGTTTACGAAATGGACATTTTCGTATCTCATACGAATTTATAATAATGCCGGCGTTCGGCTTTAAGGAAACTAAATGGCATAGCTAGTTAGTTTTTTTTTAATATTTTTTATTTATCATACCTACTTACAAAACAATTAATACTCTATCTACCGCTATTATAAAACAGGCCTTACAATTATGTAACTCAACCAGGCAATTGAAAACTATGGCATGTCAATTTATGTAACAAAGTTATGTAAGAAATTATGGATGTAAATATGTAGTTGCGTTTACACACAACAAAAAAAGGCCAAATACGGCATTCTCTGAACCAAAGGCAATTCATCTTAAATTAATTAATTTGTGTTACTTAGATGTGGTGTGAATGTATTCAGCCTCAGCGACGTCTGAGGTTAATAACTGTTTATGTTTAGTTACTACCTATGTCAAGTTTAATACAATGTATAATTACTCACATTTATTATTCGATTTAAATTCATGATTTTAATTGCATGTCTTATAAATTATATTATTTCTTAATTACTGTTATTGACGATTACTATAGCATGTAAGGTTATAAATTGATATATTTTTTTACCTAAAATTCAATCTGTATGGAATTAATAAAGCTTTATTTATTCATTCATTCACTATGTCAAGTTTAATATCATTTGCAACTAAATCAAAGATCTAGAATCTAGATAATACCAAATTCCTTAGTTATTGATTCCCGGTACGAATTTCCAGCCACGTTTTCACACCCTTAAGGGATATTTTTTGGGATTAAGACTATCCTATGTCCTTTGATGTTGAATCCTAGATGTATGTAGATTAGTTATCACTTTAAAGTAAAAGTGTGTTATTTGCCGTCTCTAACTTTAAACCTTCCTTTTATACGTTGTTTCTTTTTCACTTGCAACTTCAAAAATCTAAAAAAAATACTGCTACACACTACACTTAGAGACTTCATTCTTTCGCCAATAGATAGCTTAATATTATTTTAGGAACTCCTAATAACACATCGATTTTTTACTATGAAACTTGCATAATCCTCCCCAACCACACCACGTCTTCTGATTTAGCTGTGGTTACAGTGGTAAATGTATATCACAGATTTATTAATCAAAACAAGAAAATACTAAAAAAATGATTATTAATATTAATGAATACGTAAGTAATAAGGTACCATTTCCGGAAAGTCTTAAAACTGTAATTGTTTTATAGTAGGTACATATTTTCTGACTGTGCTTATAAATGTAGGTCATAGCGTAGGTGTTCACTAATTGCTACAGCTGCGTTAAGAAGCACTCTCAAGGCTTTTAGAGCTTTGCACGAGCTACACATACGTACATTTTGAAGAAGGTAGCTGCAATATTTTATTTTTAATCTGTTATTACAACTTTCGCTAGTAGGTACCGACATTTTAGTTGTTTGATTCTAATGCAGTATTGTGGTTTTACACGTTTCCAACAAGGTAAATGACGTGAAAAAAATCACATCGGTACTAGATTGTATTTGCTAGGGCAGACCCCAAGCAAAACTTTACTAGGTGAAAAATGCAAAAACATGTCTAATTTTCATTTAATTTCAATTGTACATATATCGTTACTCTGCATATCACAGCAGTATAATTTTAGCATATTTAAAATAGCTAATGATATAACCAAGGGACGTGACAAGCAGAATTTTCAACAAAAGTACATATTCAGAGTGATTGGGGCTAAACTAGTCAATGGCCATATTATCTTATGTCGCAAGTTTCGCTTGTCACGCCATATCTTTTATTCCCTTCTAATTTACAGGCTTAACTTAATTTAAATATTGAAATAGATTGCACCACTTTATTGAAATGTAGGTATTCCAATTATTCTTAGAGAATATAACCAAACGGAGTGGTCATTACCAGGCGTTCCCCTCTGTTGAAAATAGGCGGCCAATGGTCAACCACATGTCAACCACATGTATGGACTGACGTTTATCTGACATGGCTATTTTTAGGTTACTTATATATTTGATGTGCCCCTCCCCCGCAAAAAATGGCAGACTATTTTGTACCGAAAATTATAGACATGGCGTCTTCGTTTGGTTATATCCTATAGATTCTAAGGTATTATTGTACAATATTGCTGAAATGTATTGTGTAATATTGGACAAACATTTTTTTTTGATATAAGGTACATATTTCGTTTCGATGACCCTCGAAAAAATTCTGGCGCTCAAGTGGAGGCGCAAAAACGCAAAAACGTAAATGCGTATCCTAAACGTTTCCACGTTTCCCTGTGACCCTTTCGAGTGCGTAATAAATGACCTCTGTTTGTTTTCGAGAGCACTCGAGCATGTTTGCGAAATGTTAGATGTGACTTGTGGTAGGTACAATGATTTAAATCTACCACTAAATTAGCGCGTTGAGTCGTTTGCTTTACTTTCACGTTTTATTTATACTAGTTTTCCGAATAGACATAATTTACCTACTTGAATTTCGACACATTATCCACATTATTTTACATAAGGTTAATGTGGCTAATTCCGTCATAGGAGCTATTCCGTCCACGAGCGTATATTTTGATTTTCATCTCATTTCATTTCATTTATTCATGCTAAATAACATAAGTATACAAAATATACACGTCATATTATTAAACCCGGGTGGGGCATAGCAGAAAACTTATTATCTAGAACTTAAAAACTACGTGACATATATCTTTTGTTAATGCATGATAATTTGATGGCGACTGTACTATATCATTATTCATATCTGACGACTGTATTATATAAATTTTATCTGTAAGTGAATTGCAGTGCCCTCTCAGGGTTGTGTTGAGACATAATTTAATTTATTAATAAGACCTACTGTACACACAAAGCAAGGAAATAAATGAAATGAAAACTAAATTATCCTAATTACAATAAATAATAAATAACAATAAATACAAATCTTATGCCCACTGAACATCTTTGTCCCTGAAACACTCCTCTATATGATAGTAACATTTGTCTACTAAGTTCTTTCTTAATTGTTTAAAAAATACTGTATTGTTCTTTTCTCCTTTTAAGGTGTCACTCAATTTATTATAAATTTTAATTGTCATGGCGTGTGGACTTGTGCTGTGTAATTTCATTGTAGATCCTGACACTGTAACTAGATTATTTTTGAACCTAGATTCGTAACGGCGGGTCTGATCTAGGATAGAAGTGTATAGTTGCGGGTTTTTCCTGACAAATTTACACACCTCATAAATGTATATGGAAACTAGTGTTAACATATCATATTTTCTAAAGTAAGGAGAATTCAAATTCTCTGTTTTTGAGATAAGACGTGAACCAATTGTGTGCAATTCCCCTTATTCCTATTTCATATAGTTTGTTTAATAGTATGTCGTATTGAACCATATCATATGCCTTAGACATATCTAGTAATATGCCAATTACGTATTTTTTTTCATTAAGTATATTTAAAATTTCTAATATATATTTGTATGCAGCCAAGGTAGTAGAACGGTTTTTGTGTGACGGTGTACCTTTCACAAAAAGAGTACACGCGGTTGTACATAGCAGTCTCGAATATTTTAGAAGATGTTGGTAGAAGAGCCACGGGGCGATAGTTACTGGGGTCGACTTGTTGCCTTTTTTATATATCGGTTTTATAATTGATTTTTTTAACATATCGGGAAAAGTTCCTTCTGTAAAAGACTGATTAATTAATATGTAGAAAGGCAAAATTAATTCGTCGGCACATTGTCGGAATAGCATTGGGGGTAACTCGTCTACTCCGAAACTTCGTTTATTTTTTAGGTTCATAATGATCCTTCTTACCTCTGGAATATCTACCGGACTTAAGTAAATTGAGTTTGTGGTGGGTAGGAGTACAGGCCGGCCGCGCGGCGCTGTACTTCCGGCTTCAACGGCGCCCACCGATGCAAAAAATGAATTGAATATGTTCGACACTTGCTTGGGATCAGACGTTAACTTATTATGGAACGATAGGCCAATATTATGCCGCGTTTGCGTTGCGTTTTTGTTAGTGCGCTCTTTTATTATTTGCCACATAGCTTTAATAACGTTATCAGATTTTTGAAGTTTTCGAATGTATTGGAGTTTCTTAACCTTAAGTATGGTTTTTTTAAGTAGCTTTTGGTATTGTTTATAATGTTTAGTAAGTGTTATGTCGTTGGACTGTGTAACCATAATTTTTAATAATCTTTTTGTTTTGCAAGAAATTTTGATTCCCTTTGTGAGCCAATTTTTTTTTAAACTAGTTTTTACTTTAATTGTTTTTAAGGGTATACATTTGTTTAGAATTTTTTGTAAGGTGTCATTGAAGTTTTCGTAATTAATATTGATATCATTTTCTGGTTTAATTAATTGATACCAATCAATGTTTCGTAGCATAATTTTAAAGCTTTGAATATTTTTTTCACTAAAGAATCTTTTTTTGTATATATAGAAACCGCTTTTACTTTTTTGTGGTATTGCTAACTAGATAATGGTACTTTTATGATCTGAGAAACCTAAGTCGCATACTTCCGTTTTTATAAGATCATGTGTGAAATTCGTAAAGATAAGATCTAAACATGTTGATGTAGTGTTAGTTACGCGGGTGGGATCCTTTATATGTTGGATAAAATTGTATTCCATCATGAAGTCTAGGAATTGTCTTGATTGTTTATTATTTTGAATCAAATCTAAGTTAAAGTCGCCGCCCACTATAATTTTTTTCCCCGATTCTTTTTTACTTAACATGTCTAGGAGTACTGACATTTGCTTTAAAAAAGTCTCATATTCACGGCCATTCCAATAAATAACAACAATCAATGTATTAAGTGAAGGTAATTCTATGGAGGCCATTTCTATAATATATTCAATTGACATATCCACGATATCCTTACGCTCTGTGTACTCTAGTTGTTTACGTAGGAATACTTAGGAAAAAACCATTTGTTTTGATAGCTGAAACTAAAAGCATTCGCTGCTTTGTCTATAAAATTATCAATTTAGTTCGTTGTTCGAGAAAAACTCTAGTGGAAGGAATAGCCCCTATGACGCAATTATGCGCATTGACTTTACCTACTTAAAATAGCAAACTAGGATTACATTAATTTAAAACCAAATGAAGGTTACTACTAACTATTAAGACGATTTCCAGCTTGCTGGGAATTAATTCCTGGAAAATATCTAATTTGACTGGCATATCCATGGAAATTTGCAATCAGTGAGTACCTATACCTATATATTATGCATTTTAATACTCACAAATAATAGGTTAGGTATTTATTAAAATAAATTGTTCGCACCCATTTTATAAAGTCACTATTTACAAATACAAATGCATTTATTTCATTACTTTTTACATCAGTTCTTAGATATAATATAATGGTTAGGTAGGTATAATGGTTGGGTAGGTAGGTATTTAATTCTGCAACCTAATCTAAATTACTCTACGGTCAAGCGCTGTAAATCCGGAAAACCAATTTATCTTTGACGTGCCGTTATATATACTTCTCCGAAGAGTTGGTCTTTGCCACTGAGATGCTTAAAGAGAATAAAAATAAAGGAAGTGACTTTTTATTTAGATTTTTGTTCAGGTTATTTACTTTTGAATGTTTTTACGAAATCTACCCATTGATTAAGTCATAATAAACTTCTGTTTATTAATGTACACAGTGTGTAATCACCATCGTTTGAAAATATCTTTGAGAAAATAAAGCCTTATCTAAGCATTCTTGCTTCATCCAACAACGTGCTGTTTTTTTCTGCACGATTCTCTGGAACTAAACTGATCAATGATGTGTTTTTACTTTTCTCTGTAGTAACTGGAGCCCAGCGTAGTCAAATTACCTTACTTATTGCTTACTCATTTTTTCGAATATGTAAGTGACATTCCCTATATTTATGAAATTCTTGACACCACATTAAAAAACCACTGTTTGCAAATAAAAAGTAATAATAGTAAGTAATTACGGAGAAAAGCTCACTTCACCACCAAGGGGCACCTGTGTTGGACGAATCATTTTCAGATTTTTTAGAGAACAAAATTAAAAACCTCAACGAAGTTTCGGATCGCATGTCCAAAATTAATGCTCATGTAGCGTACACCGTTATGCGATACTGCCTTTTCGTACCAAAATTCACCTACGTTCTAAGGTGCAGTCATTTTTGGAAATTTCCCACTCTTTTAGAAAAAATCGACAAAATTATTCAAAATCTATTAATTTCAGTTATTAACATAAATTTGGACGACCGCTCATGGACCCAAGCTTCCCTGCCGATAAGGCATGGTGGCCTGGGTATCAGAAAAGTGTCTAGCGTATCGCTCCCTGCATTTCTGTCCTCAACAAATAGTTCACAGGTACTAGTTTCTAAAATTCTAAAGTCCCCAATCGACCAATTAAACATACCTTTTAATTTAGAGGCTAGAAATGCATGGAGCGATTCTTGCCCAAACACTGACCTGCCCGATAATCCCAATTCGCAGCGTCGTTGGGACGAGCCGCTTTGTAGGCTGGTACGGCATAATCTGTATATACCAAACGGCAACCAGCCTACATGAGCGCGCTCGCCTGCTCGCCGCTTTCGAGTGGGAATCCGGGCAGTGGCTCCAAGCTCTGCCTTCCATTTCAACAGGAACACTCTTTTATTGTGCAACAATCTTGGACAACTCCACCTTCCGCCTCTCCGCCTGGGAGTGAACTGTGTTGCCCCACATCGCTGTCGCTGCGGTGACCCAGTGGACCGGTTGGGCCATCATGGTCTATCCTGCGGCAGAAGCGCTGGGCGTGCCCCCCGCCATGCCAGCCTTAATGATGTCATCCGTCGGGCCTTAGCCAGTGCGGGAGCACCGGCCGTTTTAGAACCTACCGGCCTCGCCCGCGATGACGGTAAAAGACCCGACGGTATGACCCTAGTGCCGTGGAAGATGGGACGGCCGCTGGTTTGGGACGCAACCTGTGCCAACCCTAGCGCTGTCCCATCTCCACGGCACTGCAGTGAAGGCTGGCTCGGCTGCCAATTCGGCCGAGCTTCTCAAGCGGCGCAAGTATGCAACCATAAATAGTGGTTGCATATTTGAGCCGTTTGGGGTTGAGACTATGGGGCCTTGGGGGGAAAGCGCTCACAGAGTTTTCAGCGAATGTAGCCGCAGGTTAATTGAGTTGACGCGTGACCAGAGGGCTGGGTCATATCTAGCGCAGCGGATCAGCATTGCCATACAACGTGGCAATGCCGCCAGCCTTCTTGGGCACGCTGCCAATAGACGGCGATTTGGGGCAAATTTTCTATTTATAGTTTATTTTTAAGCTAGTTTTTAATTTTAGTTTGTATTTTCTATTTTAAGGCTTTTTATTGTTTAAAAAGAGTATTTGGCTGTATTTAAAATAAATGATATATTTGATATTAATAAACATAAAAGTAATCGAGATTTAACTTATTTAATAGGGATTTACAACTGTACATTGATGTAGATACATTTTTCATTTCTTGCCTTCCTTAGTTGATACAAATAAATTAAGTTACCTTCTTGAAATTTATTTTAGTTCAATGTTTTAGAACGTACTCGCACGGCTAGGCAATCACAGTAATTACAAGTTTAATTCGCTACGGAGCCTTATGCTTTGAGTTTAGAGGGACCAAGTAGCTTCAAATTTGAAGTTTATGTAGGTACTGAAATGGAAAGGAATTTTGATAGTTTTTTGTTTTTAATTTAGATAATCGTATTTCGTTCTCCTGTTTCGTGTTTGAGAGAACCAGTAGTTTCGAGGGCCGTTTGACAAGTATAGGTACCCGTTTTCAAAAGTTATTTATATCACTATTGTTTCGTCGGTTATTGAATGATAGCATTCGATTGTAATTGAAAAAATGGAGAAAGAGCAATATCGTTCTGTACTTTTTGGGGTGAAAAACATGTGATGAGATTAAAGTACGGATGCAAGCTGTTTACATGGATAATACACCTTATATGACAACCATCAGATAATGATATAACGAATTTAAGTGGAGCAAGACATATCCATTTTTGATAAAGACCATCCAGGTCGTTCTATTAAGGTTACCATCGAAGATATGGAAAAAATAAAACGTCGTATTGGCCGACCACCGAATAAAGCTTAAAGAAATTGTAGACATTGTTAACATTTCAATCGACCGGGTACAGTACATTTTAGTAAGCAAATTAGGGATAAAGAAGGTATTGGCGAGATGGGTGCAGCGTTTGCTCATATTAGGGGAAGAAGCTAACTTGAAAGAGTATTTCGGACTACTTCGGAGGGTGCGGAGCATGTTAGCCAAGTATAAAAATCAGTATAAAATCATAATAGAAGCACTATTTAATATAAAATCTGACAGACTTCAGCAATAATCGATATGATCTTTAAAATTATCAACCTTTTTGATCCTTTTTTACCCTATTTGAACCGGCTGTATAGATGAATTCCCCAAAATTTTCTTTCTCCGGTATTTTTAGTTCCATTCGCGTTTTTCGCCATTTTATTAATTTTCTATACGTTATTTCTACCAACAGATAATTTCGTCTCACGCATTTTTTTCTACTCATTATTTTTGCTACACGCATCTTTACCAATGCAATTTTTCACCAATCTGTTTTAGTTATTCACATGCGTATGCTTTACCCGTAGAATATATCTCCACTGGTTTATTTTTGTCACGCGTTTTAATATCTAGTCTTTTTTTTCGTTATCATGTTTTAGCATGAATACTAAGCGGGCGGGGTCGTGAGAACTACTAGAGTCTGTGCGGAAAGAGAAGAGTTGTAGAATGTACGGGGCCCAATACATTCCACGACTTTTCTCTTTCTGAACAGACTATATAAGTATAGATGGATGATGAATCACTGATGATAATAACATTAATAAGCACTAGAAATAAAGCTCTTTAGATAGGTAACGAGTTCTATTACCTCACCGTCATTATCTGGACAACGTCAATGTCAATGTGTTGCGTGTTTCAAGTTTTAATGAATATTGGTAATAAATTGTTTTATGAATATTGGTATTAAATAGACAAGAGAAATATGATGGATCCGAGTGATGAAACCCATGGGCGATCGTCAGGACCATGTACATTTATTTTTTTGGAAAGTACTCATGGAAGGCGTATATTAATACGAGGTGGAATCCGCCATTATTTTACACGAACCAATAAATTGTCAGGTTCCTCCGTGTGGAATTGCCATAAAAAGAATTCGTGCAAGCCTAGCAACACTTGAAACACGAAACACATTGACATTGACGTTGTCCAGATAATGACGGTGAGGTAATAGAACTCGTTACCTATCTTTGTTGTTATAGCGGCAACAGAAATACATATGATGTATTTCTGTGAAAATTTCAACTGCCTAGCTATCACGGTTCATGAGATACAGCCTGGTGACAGACGGACGGACGGACGGACGGGCGGACGGACGCACAACGGAGTCTTAGTAATAGGGTCCCGTTTTTACCCTTTGGGTACAGAACCCTAAAAAAGATTAGATATTAAAACGTGTGACACAAATAAACCAGTGGAGATATATTCTACGGGTAAAGCATACGCATGTGAATAAAACAGATTGGTGAAAAATTGCATTGGTAAAGATACGTGTAGCAAAAATAACGAGTAGAAAAAAATGCGTGTGACGAAATTATCTGTTGGTAGAAATAACGTATAGAAAATTAATAAAATGGGGAATACGCTAATGGAACTAAAAATACCGGAGAAACTTGGGGGAATTCATCTATACAGTCGATAATTGGATCTAATTTTAATGCAAAAGTTCCAATTAGTGCCCTCATAATTCAGCTCGCAGTATTAGGTAAATATTAGATTTCATCAAACTAAATATCCTCTTGTGATAAACTATACCTAATTGCAAAACTACATGCCAAATTCCTATACGAAGATTAAGCCACGGAGTAATATGCAAAGCGGCTACTTACTATTATTTTAATTTTAGACCTTAGAGTCCTGAATCCAAAATGTATATTTTGTTGCACACGGCATTGAGTAACGGATAGACATTAGAAAGGCAAATGTAGAGCTGCAAGACGAAATGTTAAGCTTCGGAGTGTTTGAGATTAGCGAAACAATGTTATCTGCGTTTGTGCGAGTAAACACTGTGTTTGCTTTTCGTATTTCCGCACAAGCAGTGTAAATGCATAGATATAAGATCCAAATAATGATGTCAAAGCCAGCTGTCATCATTATTGCTTGGTATTTAAGTACGATTAACAATGTATTAACCAGTTGCTGTGGCCACGTCGATAAAGTCATATCGATAAACTATCGACTTTCTTACAGTTATAATTTTATTTGAAAGGATTTAAACTATACCTAAAATGAACAGAAAATCATAACACAATAGCAAATTGAGGACATCTTCTCTTTTACTCCAATTACCGAGTATGCACACCACGTTGTACACTACATAACCGGATTCGTGGTAAGAAAATTAAAGAAAAGCTTGTAATGCGAAAAATGCCTTAACGTTTTTGAAGAATGGAACACTTCAAAGAAATTTTCTTTGATTTCAGTGAAGGACTGAGGAGGTCTTATGAAGCCTTATTATAATTTGCTAAAGAACGGAAAAAAACGCTTAGAGAATTTCAAGTAAGATTAAAAAAAAATCTGTTCGAAAACCTATTGAATATGATATTCTTCACGAAACCACTCATTTGAATTTATCTCAATTTCAGACATGATCAATGTGATCACGGCCGTCCCGTCAAATCGAGCAAGCTTGCCACTAATATTCTTAACGAAACCACTCATTTGAATTTAATACTTATTCCCGATATGTGGGCATTGAATACGCCAGTGTTATTTGATATGATAAATGTTAAACTCAATTTCAGCCAAAATATTACCCACCAACCAGTAATATATACCAAAACGTACAAGAACATTATTTGGAAAATAATTTCATGAATGACCACAGAAAATTGTTAATCCAAGCGATAGCCCTGTCATACTGAAGAAGCCTCTTACTACTTACTAACTACTAGACGCTTAAGGCCCTAACAGTCTAGTATTTATCTCAAGCTAGATATCTCAGAGAACCTAAGACACCCTTTGATAAAGTCTTTTAAAAAAAAACTAACCTAAAAGCTTATCAATTACTTACCAATTTCAGAATACTTACTAAACCATAGAAGTAAAAATAGAATCCTAATTAAATCTAATTACCCTATGAGCCCTATGATGAGTCAGAGGTTCCTTACTAAGCGGTCTTCTTACAAACTAAGGCCTGCATTGATCGTAGTGGATTAATTAGGACCCTTATATAGGTAGTTGTGTCAGATAGCAACTCAGATTCTTAAGGAGAGTAAGAGAGATTATCAAATCAAACAACAGGTTAGAGTTTAAAGCGTTTATTAACTGGAATAGTTGATTTAAAATTTATTTTATGTGTTTTTAATTGTAAATTTTACTTTAGAGTTTATTTGTTTTAGCCTTAACCTTACCTGCCTAGCGACTGATTTTAAGCGACGGGATTCTACTGAGGATTCATTACTTACTCTGCTAACAGAAAGAATTAACGTTTCAACGCCATTTTGTTTGTATTTTGTTATCTGTGATACGAGTCCCACACTATTCTCGTCAATATTAAAGCATCAGATTGACATTGCATTGATTACAATGTGTCAATTTCTTTTAATATAATAAAGAAAGAGATGTGACTAACGTACCGTATCTAATTTTGATCTATGTATCGTGATGATATTACCGCTAATGAATTATGTCGACTCAAATAAATGTAATTTGTTGCGATTATGAAATAAAAGTGTCTGATGAAATAAAATAATGGTTTGATATGCAATTTACCAATGATTTTCCCCTTTAAATTTAAAATTTTCTTTCATTGACTTTGTGTTTGGCATGACACAGGTTCTCTGGAAGCTGGGTCGACCCCTCGTCTGGGACGCCACGTGCGTGGATACGCTCGCGCCGTCCCATCTTAAAGGGTCCTCTACCAGGGCTGGCGGCGCTGCCGATGCGGCCGAGCATCCCAAGCGGCGCAAATATGCAGCCCTAGACACCGGCTGCATGTTTGAGCCGTTTGGGGTGGAGACGCTTGGGCCGTGGGGTCAAGGCGCGCACAGCGTTTATAAAGAGTTGGCCAAGCGCCTAATAGACGCAACGGGTGACCGGAAGGCTGGAGCTTACCTCGCCCAACGCATTGGCGTTGCCGTTCAGCGCGGTAACGCCGGCAGTCTTCTGGGCACCCTACCGGAGGGCACAGACCTGGAGCCAATTTTTTTATTTGTAGGTTTTTTTACTTTTTAGGTAGTTTTAGTTTAGTATGTTAAGTTATTAGTTTAATTTTTTTTGTCATTATTATTTAGCTTATATTTATATTTAAGTTTAGTTTTTAATTAGTTTTATGTTTTGATTATTATTTATTATTTCTTTTCTTTGTAACTTTTGAATACGTACACATTAAGAATTACTTTGTGTTTTACACATTTCTTATTTCAGGTTTTATTTTTAAAAACTTCCTTTTTTTAAACATCCGTCAATGTAATATGCCTTAAGTGCCTTCTTTTTTCATTTATATTTTCAACTTTCTGCGCCAATTCTCCAAACCGACAGATATTTGGAGTTCGGATGGACAGAATGCTTTCATTAGTACAACTGCGCATTTTGTTAAGGACGCGAGTTTGCACTCGTTAAGCATATCCATAACCGAGTTGTCAGAACAGCACACTGCTATAAATATTGCCAATGCTTTGCGCGCCATAATGACCGATTGGCAAATTTATGACAAAGTAGTTACAATAGTAACAGATAACGCTTCAAATATGAAAAAAGCCGTCCAAGACTATCTCGAGAAAAGGAACCATTTTTGTGTTGCCCACACTTTAAATCTAGCTGTAAAAGACTGTATAAATAAAGACAATGACCAACCACAAAATGCACATTTAAAAAATTAAGAAGTACTTACTGCAAGTTATCACAAAAAGTCGCGCAATAGTTACTCACTTCAAACAAATTGTAAAGTCTTCCAATCCACTTAGAGAAATGCAGACCCAGATGAAACATGACATAATCAAATTAAAGCAGGATGTACAAACCCGATGGAATTCAACGTTTTATATGTTTGAAAGACTTTTGAGAGTAAAAGTGCCATTGTTCGCGACATTATCTATTTTAGACTCTCCTCCACCCAATTTAGACGCAGCCCAGTGGCAAATCCTGGAAGACTCCGTAGCCATCTTTCAGCCTTTCGAAAAAATAACAGCTGTGCTGTCTGCGGAATCGTATCCTACCCTATCTTGCTTAATACCTTTAGTACGGGGGCTAGAAAACTCGCTAAACAAAAGGACTCCGATCACCGAAGCCGGCAAGCAGCTACAACGGGCTTTATTAGAGGTGGTAGACAAACGATTAAGTGTTTACGAATCCAACAGAACTGCGGCAAAAGCCAGGCTCCTCGACCCGCGCTTCAAGAAGAAGGCTTTCGGCCTGGATAGCACGGCTGATAATGCGGTAAAGCACGTAACTGAGGAATTGGCGTATTACATAACACGCGAGCCAGATTACGTTCTAACTGAGCCACCAGCAGCAGGCACGAGTACCACCAATACCAATGTACCACCACTAATAAGCAACGCCGACGAGATCTGAGAGGACTTAGACAAAAAGTTAACGGAGAGCGTCATGCAGCAAACTCCGATCTCGTCGGCAACAACTTTGCTAAAACAATATTTGGACTTGCCCTATCTGGACATAAAACAAGATCCTCTGCAATTCTGGGCAGAGCGGCAGCAACTTATTCCAAGCCTCAGTCAAAAGGCGTTTAAATATTTGTGCATACCAGCTTCCTCGGTGCCATCTGAAAGACTTTTTTCTAAACCCAGTTGCCTTACAAACCAAAGAAGAAACCGGCTTAAGCCAAAAAAAGTGGATCAAATATTATTTTTAAATTCTTATTGTTCCAAAAAAAAACAACTGTAATATAGGGCTGTAGACAATTTTTTGGAACTGGTTTCATTTTGTAGGTGGCCACGTAATTATTACAAAAACGTACACTTTAATTTTTTATTCATTAATTTTAAATAAAAAATCGAGCTTAATAAGTTTAGTGGTTAAATTTCGCGCCTAAACGCTCCAAGATGTCACGTGATCTTGATGACGTCACGGCAGCATAAATAAACAAACTGCTGTCAAACTGTCAGGCACAGCGTAGATCAAAAACGTAGTATTTAATTTCTCTCCCTTTCTAAAAGATACCGTACATACACATGTCAGCTAAAATAATGAATAACAAGTTTTACAAATATTGTGCAGTGCATATGTGTAAAAGAACATCAATCAAGACACTAGAGTAGGTAGTTATTCGAATTCGCCCTTTGATTAAAATAGTAGGTACCTACATTTCATGGCGAGTGCGAAGTGTGTCATCATTACTTACGAGTCCCGAGATGTCTTTTATGAGCTGTAGGCCGTACCATGAACGACGTTTTTTAATACCTTTGCGAAAAAAATCACAATAAAACAAATATTTTTTACACGAGTTACACTTACAGTTAGGTACGAATTTTGTCTCGAACTTGAATGATATTGTTAATTCGGCACATATTCGGCACTACCTATTACGTTCAGCGATGATAAATACATTGCAATAAATAATTATAATAACTGATTTCATACAAAAAGTCAAAAACATTCTTGTAGTTACAATTCAAGATGAATTATTTTGATAAAACTAAATTTTGAGTGCAAATAGCGGACGCCGGTTTAACATTTTAAATTTATTTTTTTTCTGTTGCCGACAGCCAACGTGGAAATGAGTTCCATTCAGCCAAATAATGAAAAATATTTTTAGTGAAATATCGTATTATATAACATTTTATTTATTAAATAATAAATAAATATATACTTTAAATCGTGTAATAATATTTTTTGTACGTAATACATGTGTATTGGCGAAATAAAAATAAAAACAGTTTTTGAACATCCAAACTCTTTGGTTGTAACATATGGATTGATGGTCTGGTATGAAAGCTTGTCTGTGGGGTTTCTCTTCCTGTGACGTAACGCGCTCCGATTGGCGTTTGCAGTCACGTGATACTGGGTATTATTTTACATATTTTTGATTATTTTTAATTAATTTGTTACGCATATTTACACTTACAAAATATGATTTTCAGCATTCTAATATTCCCTGCTATGGTAAAAACATAACATGTTATCTATTCGCGATTCATGTCAACATCCCTATTGTAGTATGTATTTGGGAGGTATAGTTAGTTCTGTTGTTGTTGTTTCTTGATTTTATAAACGTCAGTAGATATTTTTAATAATTACACACTTTTATTTAGCTTCACGCCTCTTCGATAGCAAAACTCAAATACTCTCCAATTCTCCCTCAATTGCTCAAGGGTTAACTGGAAGAGATCCCTGAAAAGGATACGTTCGCCATTGTACTAATGATTTGTGTTCTTTCATGTTTTATGTTTCTTTTTGTACAATAAAGTATTTTACTACAACTACTACATATAGTCCGTCAACAAGAGAAAATCGCTTGTAGACGGAATTGGCCGCATTGACTTATCTACATACTTACATTAAACTCAAGAAATGTCTCGACGAGTAGCTTGATACTCTGGATTGATATACAAAAGAGAAGAAGAATAGTCAGCAATAAAAGACTGTATAAAAAAAAATACTCTACTTAACTTGTTGAGTCATCAAACGCATTTATTACTTTAATAGGTAAATAATAAGGTGGTGAGACTGATTAATCGAATGCATAGATTTATTACATAAGATTTGTTTTGTTTTGTTAGGTTTGTCCCTAATATTAAGAAGGTAAGTATAAAAATAGTTACTAATATAAATTAAATATTTATTTCGGAACTACCTTTTTTGTTCGAAACCGAAAAATCTTGCACATTCGAGCGAGCGAGAGAGGCAAATAGAGGAATTATTAAAAGAAATGGTTCGCGGCGGTAGGCCGTAAGTGTACAATGTAGATATTAAATATACGAACAACATTAAAACAAAATCGGCAATATGTTGGTAATGTTGGTATCCGATCCGAATGAATCCGCCGAGTCGACGCGACGCTATTGCACTGCTACTACTCAAAAATAATTTGCGGCTCCTCGCCTGTGCCCGTGACCATGTCGTGAACCACACGAACCGTCGAGTCGAGTCAACTGGAATTTCAACTCGAATCAGCGGCCGAATCAATTCGAATGGCTCGAATTGAAAAAAAATGGACTCGTCACATCGCTATCATATATCCCATGCCGATTTGAATTTCATAATTTTACTCATCTTTTTCTTTTGTACATCTATTATTGATAATATTCTTATATTTTTAGGAGAGACGTTTACGCCGTGAAAGGGCTGAAGCTCGTTCTCCTCCTCCTGAGGTAGGTACCTCAGGACATCAATATAGAGATTGTAGCCCAAGACCCAGAGCCGCTAGAGTTCTCTCTAAATGAAGAGATGGCCGAGGTAACATATTTTATATTCTATTACTATAGAACTAATTAATCTTTTATAACTCTAATATATTTAATTCTCTTTTAGATTGATGCCCTACTTCTCGATTTGCAGAACGATCACGATTATGCGTTCGTGCCAATTGAGGTAAAATAATATGATAATTAAACTTTTAACTTCCTTTTGTCTATTGTACATGTACAATAGTTAATCATGTTTTTATTTTTAGGAGCCGGAACGTGAACAAAATTAACTTTGTCCCCCATTTAAGGTAATAATAATGTTATTAGATTTTATAATGATTTTCTTGTCAAATAATTTTGTATTAGAAAATCCACTTTTGTAATAATAATAGTAGCATATCCGTTGCTTAATGAGATTCCTACATTCCATATTATTATTAAATAACTTGATTGATCTAACTTAAAATGGCCGCTCGTCCCATGACAACAGTAGCATTGCATTTTGTCTAGATGATCATTTTTTTTTTCTTTGTTTTTAAATCTTATTGCTATAGACATAGAACTCATTCCCTTGTTTGAAAAATGTCTCTAACATTAGAACTTTCATGTTCTAAAATGATTAGCAACTAATGTTTTATTTTTAACCCACTCTTTCATCAAATAATTCCTTATTTCTATCTCAACTTCCTGAATAGCGATTTAAAGCCTCTATACACCACCACACCATACCATAATTTTAAGACTTGTAGATTCTTTCATCAATTAATTCCTTCTTACTATCTCACCTTCCTGAATAGCGATTTAAAGCGTCTATACACCACAGTACCACTCTTTTGACTTTTTTAAAATTTCTTTTTTTATATACTTAATCATAATGATACTGTAAAAATGAATCAATAAATTCGGAAGAAAATAAAACTTAATAATATTTTTCTTTTTTTAACTTTTTAGTAAACAAATAAAATACTATTATTGTTCATTTTGACATAGTTTTCATACAAAAAGAAATACAACCATTTTCTATCCTTCATCGTGTTAGTGTAAGATGCAACTATATAATGTATCCTTGTAAATTATTATGGATTTATAATTATAGTACCTCACTCTCTCGTCAAACTATTACTTCTTTTTTCTACTCGTCGACTATAATCTGTGTATTACAACTTCATATACAACTCCATAACCTTACTCTTTTCAACGTTGGATAGTCTGTGGCACTTCCGACTCAACTGTAATAATTGTATCGATACGGTTTAGTCGATTATATAAATTTTGAAACTAGAACTTCATACATTTCCATAAAATATTGCTTGTTTAAGGAGACTCAAATTAGCCAACGATGGCGTTTCGGAACTAATACCGTCGCGGCATCTGTCATACTTCCGTCTACTTAAACACGCTGCTGCGTCGCCTCTGCTTTGTGATTGGTTGGCCAACACAAACAATTTTTCACAATGGACGCCCGCGAGATTTTCTCTGCATTGAAATTTGAAAAAGTGTTAAAGTTTTGGTTTTGTGAGTGAAACTGTGAAAAATACTAAATGAAAATGAGTGACAGCGATGAAAATACCTTTGTTGCCCACTACTCCTCTGGAAACGTTATTAGATTGAGTGTTTCATTATTCACTAGTAGAACTAAGTATTGTATTGGGTTAATTTTGGTAACACTATATTTTTGATTCTTTTCCCGAAAATAACCCAATGCACCTTAAAAAATGTACGCAGTAGTTTTTCATAATATTAACTGTTTTACTATTTCAGTTAACTTGAGTAAAATAAGTCAGATAGTGGAAGTAGAAAGTATGGTATTATCATATATTATTATTGACTACTTACTCGTATTTTAGTTATTTTAGTTCACGCGTAGAAAAAGTATTGTATACAATAGTAATATAATCAAGCTTTTCAATCTCGTACCTTACTTAGACAACTCAGCAAGCTTCGTTGTCTAAACACGGTACTCGACTGAAAAGCTCTCTATTATATCACGATTGTATAAAATACTATATTATTATAAATAAAATCTCTTGTTAGTGGTAAAAATAATAACTTTTATTATTTGTATGTCTTTCCCATCACGGAACAATGGTGTTCCGGACCTTTGGGAGGCGTGCGCGGAGCCGAAGCCAACACGTAGAGGCCCTTTTGACACTTTAATGAAATGTAAGGGGTACACCGAGCGGAGGCTGCCCTTGCCCGTGTCATGGGACGCACGCAGAGGCAGCACCCGCCAGGGTGTAAGGACTATTGAGAGTTGATGGAATCTAAAATGAACTAGGTTATTGGGTGAAAGCGATGGACTAAGAACTGAGCTATGGGGTAAAAAACCGGACGCCTGCCTAATAAAACGGTATGCAATTTTATTTCCGGCAGACGGTGACTCGCCCTCACAAGATGGGCCCCCACAAAAAGCGACATCTAGGATGGCTCAAGGGCAACACCGGTGTGAGCGGCTCAGGGGTGTCGAGAGGTGTGCGCCGCTTTCTACAAAGTGGCTGTTAACAGCCACTGTGCCAACTCGCGTCTTATGCATATTTCACTTCCACCCCTGGAGCTTATAGCTCTAACGACTCCACTCTGGCCGGCCGGCTAAGGCAAGCCAGAGGCAGATAATCCTGTCCCACCCACCCTCCTTGCGGGTAACAGAACTCGCGTCGAGGTCGCTAATCCCCAACAGCTCGCCACAAGCTGCCCTGCGTTGACTGATTGCACTGGTAAAACCAGCGGGCGATGGGGTCGTCAATTTATTATTATAATTAAAGTAAGTAAACAGTAAACAAATCAAATTTGGCTGTTTTACTAATCTTAACAAATTCTAAGAATATTAATTTATAACATTAATTAACATTTTATTTAACTGGTTTACATTATATTTTCCTCTTTCTATCTTTAATATATATAATATATTCTGCTTGTGTTTTTTTTCACAACATATACCGGGTGTGGTCTGTAACATGAGCAAAAAATTAAACTGTGGACTGTACTCCTCATACTGACCAACATTTGTTCAGCGACTTTAAAAAATAACTTGTGGTTTGATTTTTAATACACTTTAAAGTTTATTCTAAGACGCAATGTATTGCGAATTTTGTTATGTTTAAGGCGTGACAAGCAATTCCATTACAATGATATGGCGTGGCGATGGCGTCCATTGAAGATAATATTTATTTTGTATGAAAAATAGATAGTCTAAATACTTCATAATTTTTTAAAGTTGTTGAACAAAAGTGTCACGGTTTGAGGAGTACAATCTATATTTTAATTCTTTGCTCGTGTTACAGGCCACACCCGGTATATGTTTTTAATTAATTATTAAGTTTCACTTATCCTCTCCCATATAACCATTCCGGTCGCAGAATCATCAAAGTGCATGGTAACTAAATGTCAGATGTGTTGTAACAGAGTGCACACAATGTGTCTAGAATTGTTCCGTAACTAAGTGCCGTCGCCGTGTGTACACTTTTCCGTAACAAGGTGTCGACACATTGTGTGCACTTTGCGTGCGGTTTGTGACCAAATCTGACAGCAAATTTGTGACAGCAAATGTCAATATAAAATCCCTCTTGAAAACCAAGGTTTGTCAAACTACTACTACTACTATTAGTGTCTCGTGTGCTTGGAATTCTAGTAAGTCATCATGGGCGATGCAAATGATAATAATCGACCAAAACCATATAAACACCCAACACCCGCCAACCTTTTAGAGAAAATTTTTTAAAGAAATGCAATACGCTACTTACTTAGGTCAGGCAACGAATGCTCAAAAAAGTTGTAGAGGGAAATGTTCGGAACACAATTTTTGACTCCGTAACTTGAATAGTTTTTGAGATATCCGCTCTTGAAAGTTTATTTAGGGCTCTCAATTTTATCTTGATATATCTGCATCAGTGAAGGTGCTAGTTAGGCCGTGTTTGGTATCGTTTTCGTATAAATCTGGGGTGCTGAATCCATTTATGGTATCACATTGACACCATTCCACAAAATTAACAAAAAAAATCTTTTTAGGGTTCCGTACCTCAAAAGGAAAAAACGGAACCCTTATAGGATCACTCGTGCGTCTGTATGTCTGTTCGTCTGTCACAGCCTATGTTCTCGGAAACTACTGGACCAATTAAGTTGAAATTTGGTACATATATGTAAATTAGAGACCCAAAGACGGCCATGTAACGTGAACAAATTAATTTTATACCCAAAAAATTACCATTCCCCCCCCCCCCATCCCTTATCTCCGAACCTACTAGGTCTTAAATTTTGACAAAAATACACAAAATAGTTCTTTACCTATAGATGACAGGAAAACCTATTAGAAATGTGCAGTCAAGCGCGAGTCGGACTTAATGTACGGAACCCTTAATACGCGAGTCCGACTCGCACTTGGCCGGTTTTTTTTAACTCCTCTTGACGCTTAACCGCTGAACCGATTTCGTTGAAATTTGGTATAGAAATAGTTTGCGTCCCGGAACAGGACATAGGATAGTTCTTATAACCAAAATCATCAGGTGTGAAAAGTGGCGTGGAAATTTGTACTCGAAATCAATAACCGCTGAACCGATTTATATGAAATTTGGGATGGTCTACATCTTTGATTTAGTTGAAAATGATAAAAAACATGGCTTCAAACCTAAACTTAAACAGTATTAACTTCAAAAATACAATTCTCAATTCCCCCCTACACCACATTTCACACCTTTAAATGATGATTTTTGAGATAACTTATTATGTCCTGTCTCGGGACTCAAAATATGTGTACCAAATTTAAATTAAATCTGTTCAGCAGTTTAAGCGTGAAGAGGGAGGAGAGGAGAAGAAGGGTTTAAAAGAAAGTATTTTAATAAGTTTATATGTTTTTACTTCGGAATGGTGTCAATGTGATACCATAACTAAATTTGGTACTGCGATATTATACGAAAACGATACCAAACATGGCCCCGTAGCTTTACTGATGTAGAAGTCAAGATAAAATTGAGAGCCCAAAATTCTTATTACTTGGCCAAACTTGTGTAGAAGGACAAGGAAAAATAAAAGTCTTCGGCAGGAATATAAGACACATAATTTTTATTGAGTTACTATTTCAATCATCAAACATAAACATACCTTGATTATATTATTCTAGTGAGATCCTCATAGATAAACAAAAACATTTAAAAAATTACAAGGTCGAAATGTCACGGAACTTGTGAGAGTTATATGTGAAAAATAAAAACTTTTATGACAAAAAAATCTGGACACAATTTAAGAATCACCCAATTGCGTCGAGGAATCATCTGTATTTTTGCTTGTTTCATTACCTCCTTGCTTCTTTTTTGTCCTTTGTATTCTGTAGCAATTGGTTAGATCTGAAAATAAAGATAACTTGCGTCGTCACGGATGTCGATTTATAGGTTTTAGGGAGTGCAGAATTCGAAAATGTTGACCATTTTATAATCCAAGATGGCGGCTACGCATTTTGTCATAAAAGTCGTCATGAATATCGTTTTATAGGTTTTAGGAAGTGCCGATTTCGAAAATGATGACCAGTTTGGAATTCAAGATGTCTGCCGTGCACTTTGTCATAAAAGTCGTCATGGATATCGTTTTATAAATCGAGATCCATGACGACTTTTATGACAAAGTGTACGGTAGACATCTTGATTTCCAAAATGGTCATCATTTTCGAATTCTACCCACCCTAAAACCTATAAAACGACATCCATGTCGACTTTTATGACAAAGGGTTTGGCTACCATCTGCACGCAAGACATTTCTATTATTTTTACGTACAAAAATGACCCCCTGTCAACTTTCAATCGAGATTTAATCGATAATTTATGAGACTATCTGAAAACGAATGAACACAAGGAGCCATTTTGCAAATCCAGTAACTTTGTTACTACTTTTGACAGCGCGTGTCATGTGTCTACACAGAGTCTACACAAAGTCGAAACATTGCGACTACTTTGTGACTGGAATATTTCTCAGCCTTAAACCATATTTTTACATCATAATTAACAAGTTTAGTAGTATGTAAAGCGTTATTTCTGTTATTTAAGTATAGTATACGCATCGAAGTACTAAAAATGCATCAAATAATATAGTTATGAACATCACAGGCACTGAGAAGTAAACAATTCATTGCCGGCTAAACTAAAACAATGTGGTGGCGCGTTGCTTATATTACACTTAGTTTATCAAATCACTCGAGCAGTTTAATTCCCCATAGTAATTTAAGTCCTATTGTAATATAAATGCAAACAATAAATACTTACGTTTTGTAATCCGTTTTAGAGATGGCGTATTAATGTCACTTATTTTTATTTAAGTATTTTTCCATCTGACAGTTTCCATTTAACAGGAACAAAATGAACGAATGATTTTGGGATAAAGTAGTCGCAAACGGCGACTGAAAATGGTTGTATTGGCTATAACTTCCCTTTTATGATAGCATTGATAACGAGCTAAATGTATTGTATTGAATTTTCCTTTCAATTTATTAGTTTTAGGATCTATCAATATATAAACATTTTGGTACGGAACTGCAGCTACCACATATGGTCCCGCATATAATTTCCCAAACTTCTTTGTTAACTTCCGATTGGCATCTGATTTATGGATTTGTCTAACTTTAACGCAGTCTCCTATAAGAAATTGAATCAATCTGTATTTCTGGTTAAATGTCTCTTGCCTATATTTAGCTGCTTTAATCAAATTTTTCCTAACTTCTTCCCGTACTGAGTCTACCTCCAATGTTATATTTACATTCAGCTCTTTATTAAATGTAAGTTATTCTGACTGACCATACATTATCTCACTAGGACTATACTATGCACCTGCACTATTGTGATAGGTATTATTATATAGTTTCTCTAATTTTGGTAAAATTGTTACCTAACCTTTATGATTCGTACTACAATATAATCTAAATAGGCTGTTAAGTTCCCTATTAGTCCGTTCACAAAAATTTGGTCTTGGATTTCTCACAGTTGTATAAATCAGTCTAACTCCTTCTTTAATCATGATATCCTTCCATTTTCCTATATGTAATTAAATGCCCATAATTTTAATGAACGATGACAGAGGGCATCCGTCTCGTTTCAATACTTAATTAAAACTACGCATACATGATATGACAATAAGTAAAATGACCAAACCTGTTGAAGAAGTACGTTCTTTTCTAAGCAAAACTATTTTTGTGATCGAGTCTTGAAATTTGGTAAGTATGTATGTTAATAAAAGGCCCTGTTTTCATGTCCAAACCATGTCTGGGCACCTCGAGAAACCGCCGCCATCTTGAAAAATGTGTTTCATCCTTTAGAAATTCGCTTTTTACTCTAAATCTACGCACTCTATGAAAATATGGTCTAAAACAACATTAAAGCTCATTAAATTCTACGCAAAAAAAACGTTTATGGAAAAAATAAACCTTAATAGAGAAAACACTTAATTAAGGGAGAGTTTTCGTAAATCCCTTTCCAGGGCAGATTCTCTGGGTGTCCTGGAGTAGGATACTTGACATTTTTAACAACTTCTCTCATTAAAATTGGCAACATTCGATCTGGCCATCTGGCATGGACAGCTCCACAAACTTAAATTAATTGTCGACGTCGCTAAACCTCGGCCTTCAAAAAGCCCCGTCAAAATACTCTATATGTCACGGTCTATGTTATAGCAGTTTTTTTTAATCGTAAATTCGCATGAATTATTTGTAACAAAAAAATGTTATACATTAGAACTTTGATAACTATGAACTACTACTTATAGGGGATATTCAGGGGCGTGGTTCGGCGAACGGCACTCCTTTTCAGCCTGGCAACATCAGGTTTCTTGAAACATGGGAGACCTACTACAAGGATCAGATAGAAGTTCACCAAGACAAATGAATATGGCACCATTTCCTGAACTCGGTGAAGGACGACCACTGCAGATCCAAAAGAAAATATTTTTTTGTGTAGTACATACAAATATTTACAAGGGAAACATTAAAAATACCCATAAATAAAATCTTACCGAAAACACGCATTACCTACGGTTGACAAATTCAAACAAAAGGTGACTTTAATAAACTTCATGCTGTAGAGTGAGTTATTTATATGTACAACTGATATTATACCTATATCTACAAAGCTTATTATATAAACAAACTGTACACAACTACACGCAAGAAGGGCTTTATTCAAGATTTTCACATATGTACCTACCTTTTTATAAAGGTACGAGTAGGAATGTTTCGATAGTCGAAATTAAATCACTTTCCGTGCATTGTGTTTAGTCTTTTAATTGATATACCTATTGTAAAAAAATTAAACCAACACCTAATAGTTTCGTAGAATACAGCGACATCTATCTGAAGCGAATTGAACTATTTGTAGAGCTTTCCCACAATCTGCCTTTCATCGACGCCGAGAGAGCAGAATACTGGAAAACCAACTTTATTTTACCGTTACCTATTACGCTAGCGCCTACGCGAAATGTTTCAGAATGAAGGTTCGCCCATTAGTTTGCTATTTTGCCACCGGTTACACATATATTGGTGTTGAGATTTGGATTTCAGAAGTGTTACTTCAGTCCGCGCTCGTCCGCGCTTTCGTGAAAACGTGTAAGAAAACTGTTGACGCTTTGAACAATATATAAAATAGATTATAACAATAAAAAAAATCATGATACATAAGTTTCTACTTCTGACAGTTATGTGCTGATAAGCTAGGTTTTAGGAGCTTTAGCTAACCGAAAGTATATTGTTTTTATCGTAAGCAAGGAACTCATTAAACAGCATAAACAAGTGAAGAGATCATGACCGGTGTAATTTAAAAATTATGGACACCACGGCAAAAATATGTGCAACTTCAAAGAGGTAAAAAAATAAGTTTATTATTTTTCAAGTAGTAACTTAAGTGGTTTTCGTAATATTTTTTTTTTTTATATATTAACCTGTTTTTTTATTATGTATAATTATAAATATTTGCATGACCGAAGAATTTTTGTTAGTAGTTTACATATTTTTGTGTTTTACTTCAAGGAAAACACTGGCTGCCATGCGAACTACCTATTTATTTATAGTAAAAAAAATATTTTGTAATATACCCACATTTAATTATAATGTGAATAGGCAAATACTGAAGAACGTGCAATGCGAAATTAGAAATTGCACCTAGTCTATATATTTATTTGTCAATAACTATTGTGTAGGTCTGTAGGTATTGTGTAAAGTTTTAGGAATCATTCAACACTTTGTGATAAGTCATACTAAGAATTATAAATATTATGACTGTTTTTACAAAACACCAAGTGAAGAGCTTAAAAGCGCAGTAAGATCTTTATTTTTATTACAAACTTTTATTTAACCTGCCCTGTTTGTATATATGTAGCTACATATGTTATTTTGTTAGTGTGGGTCAACTCTTGGAAGCTAAATTTGACCCACTTCGCGATTGAGCTGAAATTTTGCATACGTATGTAAATTGGATGACAATGCAATCTTATGATGACATGGAGCTGATCTGATGCTGGAGACAGGAGGCTGCCAAGGGAACCCTGTGATGAAACAACGCAAACTAATTATTTGGGGTTGTTAGAATTGTTTCGATCAGTATTAATTGCATGTGAAAAGAAAAGTACGGTCACCGATAAAAAAAAGCTTGTAAGTACCTACCAAAAATATTTTTTTTTCAAAAACCTAGGTACCTACCTTTACTTACAATACTTTCTTGTAAGAACGCCAGGAACACGTAGTTGCAAAAAAATACACTGTGAAATGAAAACGCATTACTTTGTATAGTATTTTCAAAGTGACCCATTTTCATTGTCGAGTGCATGAGCGAGAAGTGCGGCAAATAAAACGTATACAGGTAATATAATGATATTTGTTCGCTGCGTGTTAAGATTTGAACAACATTATAAAAAGCTACTGCGTTGGCAAGAATTGCGAGTGGGCCAACCTGGCAAGGTATCGGTAGTGTTACCTATATATTGGACTCTTTCCCCTCAGGTCACATTAATTTTTTAGCTCGAATTTGTGAAATCAGAAAAGCGCAGTAGGTACTAAAAAATTTACAAAGTCGAACGTATAAGAATTAGTGATGTACCGACTATTGATTTGGCCGACTAGCCGACTAATCGGCGCTCGAATGGCCGATTAGTCGGCTAGTCGGCCAGATCAATAGTCGGTACATCACTAGTTCCTATACGTTCGACTTTGTAAATTTTTCATTATATTAGCTTGGCTAAAAGATGCTCTCTACAGGTTCAAACCCCTATCACAAGAATCCTCGTTAAATTTTTGTCTTTCTTTTATTTTGCGATCCTGAGCAGACCGTCAGTACAGCTTGTACGAGGTATTTCCAAGGCTCTATTTCCCGTACGTTGTCGCCAGTTAAGAACCTATCCTCTGTGGTTAGCGTCTTTACGAGCAATGTGCCCTGTCTAAGTCTCTCAATTTTGCAATAACATTAATAGTTCCCCATGGCTCCACCATTAAAACAAACCAAAAACTTAATAATAATAAAATTATTTTACTATCGATATTGCCCATGAAATTACACGAGAATCAGTTGAGATCGACCTGTAGAGGAAAACACTAGCCCACCAACAGACGATAACGATCAAATGGTCAATAATTTGAACAAAGTTTTAATTTGCATCCTGAATAGGTATTTTAGTAAAAAAGACATAAAACATATGGTAAATATTGACAGTTGATTTCTTTTTCTGTTTTTCTGTCAATAATAAAGTGCCGACTAATCGGCCATTTTTGCCGACTAGTCGCCGACTAATGGCCGACTACAAATGTGGCCGGATAGTCGGCTTTCCCGACTAGTCGGCGACTAGTCGGTACATCCCTAATAGGAATCGAATCAAAATATATAGGAAAAATTTTAAAAAGCCGTATATAGCCGAATATTTTATCTACAACAGAAAAAAAAATCTGATATTGCTGTTGCCCCCACTATTTTATATCTTTGTGTAGGTATTTGCAATTTTATTTAACCATTGAGTCGATCGTTGTCAATGGATACTTCGCCGCGAACATTATTGACCCATTTAGGCCCTACAACCAATTTTTTGGAACATTGTCAAAGTGTTATCTTCATGTTTGCCCGGTATTCTTGATAGGCCCCTCCGGGCAATTCGGCCAACTTCATCAATATAACTTCATCACTTCTTCAACTATAGTGCAGGTATCACTTTGACAAATCGGACGCTTTTTCCATCTGCAATGTTCTGCCGCCAGAGTGCAGCACTAAGCTAGCTAGTAAACCATAGAGTAACTTGTACATACTGTGCCTTAAACAGTGATTTAACAAGTTTTCACAGACAATAAAATATGACATTGATGCATCAAGGCGGTTTGTTAACAAGAGCCTACCGGGAATAGCGAAAATTTAAATTTAGTTATCTGCCTCTTTATCGCTCGAATATGCAATAATGATAGAGAGGTTAGATAACGAAATTTCGATTTTCTTGTTTCGCGGTAGACCCCCAGATTGTGATGGATTGTGGCAGTAGCGCCCCCTACGCAGAGTTTCGCGTGTTTATTCCCTATTCTGAGGCAGGCTGCGTACCAGGTAATAATTTAGGCCGAATTAAAAAAGGTAGATTATACCTACTGATGAATGAGTTTTCCAACTTAACTTACTTTCTTAGTGAAAATATCAGCTGGTTTTGTGGAAGGGTGATTAATCAGTTGAACCCTATAGACTTTAGTCCGCTATTTAAAATCCATAACACGTATGTGTAACCCAACTTTTCGGCTGTTCGATGGCTTATTATTAAAAGACAACCTTTTCCTGTAATTTTTAAATAAGTACACATTGTAAACAGCAGAACGAGTAATATTGTAAAAATAATATCCATTTACAAACTTTTATTTAACTTGCCCTATTAGTATGTATACGTATGTAGGTACGTACCTATTTACTTTCAAAATTTGCGTTTCAAATAACTGACTTAATATAACTAGTCAATGTTTTATACAAAGAGAAATCTGTCTTAACAAAGGCCTGTCGACGTCGACTCGCGAATATTAGATGTTATTAATATCATTGTCCCTAATATAATTAATTACGTACATTTCTCATTATATTCTAAAACAAGAATCTTATTGAGTGATTTTATTCTACGTTTACCGGAAACCTTTAAGAAGTAAACACGGTTGACCTGTGTTTACTTTTCTATTTACAAATAATTATTATGAACCTTCTCTAAAACTTTCTCAATTTTCAATTACATGTGTGTGTGGTGTAAAATGAACATTTTATTAACATTTTATTTTAGACGAAATAATAGTATTACAAGCTCAACCAGTCCCTATGCGAAGCAATTAACTATCAGTGTTGCCAGTGACGAATATCGGCGTTACAGTACTTATTCCTACAGTTCTGATATCTATAGTATACATATTTGACTCATCTAAAATCGGGTAAATTCTTGAATTCCTTCAATAATTCCACAGGCTTGGACATTTCAAATAAAGGGTATCAAAGCAAAGATAACTCTGTAAGTCTTTAAATCCCCACAGATGATCGAAAACAATTTAAAGATGAGAAGCCATCGTGCGGGATTAGATAGACGAAGGACCTAACTTAAAACATCTGTTGCCCCATTCTATTCGCACTTAAATCGTGCCTATAAAAGTACAAAACGACGCCCCAGGGACCATCTCGCAAATTGTTCCGGCGATCTCTTGTCCGACCCAAAAGGATTTACTTCTGATGGCCAAGTGAACCTTAATTATATAATTCGTAGTTTCGTTTACTTTTTCCTTGTTTCTGTTTTTGTTCTGTAGCTTTGTCTGTGATTACCTACTGTGTTTCATCATTATTGTTCGTTATGGTTATTTAGTTTATCTTTATTTTTCGCTACTTTCAACATTGGGTTTACTTAGAAAAAAGTAAAAAAGATTCATAAATATAATGTCAAAAGTCTTGGTTTGGACTTTAGACATAATCGCTAATAAATTGAATAATGTCGTAGTTATAATTAGGCCCCATGAATGATTCAAAGTTTTGTTATTTTAACAAGACAAATTTAATATTTAAAAAATCGGTCATGTGCGTGAATGTCGGCACACATTCTTTTGACAAAATTTATTTCGTTTCATAAAATTGCTTGACCTTTCTGACCTTTTCGGAAAGAAATATTCGTTTCGCCTTTTAAACCGACTTCAAAAGAGGAGGCGGTTATCAATTCGACCTTCGGCCGCCATTTTTTTTGTTGTATGTACGTTAGAATTCCATCTGAAACGATATGGATGTTTGTTTGAAAGTATATTAGTTCCAAGTTGGTCATATTTTTGTCAAAATTATCAGCACTGGCTGATGATGGTATTCATGAAGATTTGAGGGAATTCCTCAAAATTAGCATACATATAGCCATTTTTGTATTTTCTGGAATTGCTGATGAAGACCAGAGCGGAACTCTTCAAAGACGCTTGGCGATAAAAATACATATGTCTTTTTCGGTAAGTTTCTTAAGCAAGCAAAGTTTTTAAAGATTTGTTTTGTCAAGGTTCGGTTCTATTGATGGGTGTCACGAGGAATAGAGGGAACACCTCAAATCGTGATGGATTTATATCCAGACCTTGAAACTTAAAACATATTACCCGAAGCACGAAAGTTTGTAAGTAGTATTGAATGAAAACAATTTTTTTTATAAACATAAAGAAATGTTCTTACAAAATTTATATTCTGACAATCCAAAAAATTTTCGCGTCAAAACATTTTTTCTTCTACTTTTTCCTAATCAGAACACGATACCAAATATGCCCTTAAGCGGATCCCCACTATTTTTGTTACAGCCAATAGATCTTTATTAAGGATACAGAGTAGGTACTCAGAAGGCCTAGTGTGTTTAAATTCCTGAGTGAGGTATACGATAGTATTTATGATGCTATTAAAATGAGTACAAAAAGGCATTGCGAGCCTTTTCACGTCGTTATCCATTCCTCGAAGCCGAACAGAAAAATGGCGAACTATTGTATTTTTCGAATGCCACTACGAAACAAGCAGTACATTGTCTGAAACTCCTCAGTTAGCATACAAATGTTTGTCTTACGATCAAATGGTATGTCCCTAAACAAAGATCTACGCCAAACTAGAAAGACTACTGAATGTTTTCAAACTCTTACAAGTCTTACAACACTGATTTTGTTTGAAAGGTATCGCTTAAAATAAACATATGTACCTAACTGATGCGCTTTGAAAACGAGCTCCATGAGTGCCATCGTTTGTACGTACCTTTCAACCGATAAACTATCGTCTTATTTTGATATTTTGACCAGTCTCATATCATATTTATCCAGTTCACTATTTGAAATTAAGGATGACTCACGCTAGATCGCGCCGGGGCCGGACCGGAGCTTCCGGCGCTTCGTTTTTTATGTAAACTATCACGTGATCACCGATCAGTCGTCATAGACAATGATAGTAGGACGCCTCGGTTCCGGCACAGCCCGATCTAGTGTGAGTCATCCTTTAAGCGATAAGTAATAATAATAAGTACATGGAGTTTTTTTGTGCCAAAATAAAATAATGTAAATTTCTTAAATATTACTTTTTATATTTGTTATATAAATTATTTTATTGATAAAAACAAAGAAAGAAATAATACTAAATAAATAAATGACATTATAAATAAAATAATATCCTAATTATTAGTATTAGTTTAGTTTCTTAACAGCAGCATCTCAATATATTTACGAGTGTATTGTTTATGCTCTAAAGCACATAGATTCGTTTAAGAAAATGAGTAGTTCTAGACATAAGCATAAAATTGCAATGCACAAGTTTCGTGTGCGTAAAATATATAAATCTTTTTTGGGGCAATGTATATTATTCTATAACAAATTGCCCAAAGAGGTGCTTAATTTGCCAATGCTCACTTTAAAAAAATATTTAAAAACCTCCTTAATGAAAAAAGGATACTACAGTGTCGAAGAGTACCTTAACGATAAAACTGCTTGGCCTAAATTGAACCAAAATAAGAACGACTGCATGAGGCTTAGTAATTAATTATTTTTATAGAAATTAGATCTTTAAATAACTGTTTAATGTTATGTACCTAAACTTCTTCTCTTGTTTGTTTTGGAAATTATTGAAAATTGTTATTATATGTTAGATTTTTTTTTGATTATTGCGCTTATAATTTTGTTTTTGACGATGCAAAATGCTGATTCAGCCATTATACAACTAGGTAGGTATAATTTATAATTTGTATATATTTTGATGTTGCATGAAATTAAATTATTGTAAATACACAATGACATAACTACCATTAGGTAATCGCACTTTTGCATGTTTTAATTTTTAGTTTAGTATTAAGTAGGTACTTTCCTTTCATAATTTCCAAATTGTAATGTATTTATTCTTATTTGCGATTTTCTTGACATTCCTTTTAATTAAATTTATTGTAACTGTGCATGTTTAACATAAAATGTAGACATTGACGATGCAAAAGCGATCCAACAGATCCTACTTGAATAAACTGATTTTTATCTTTATCTTTATCTGTTTTATTAATCTCATATACGGGCACTTTCACTTAAAAGTGTACCAATTCCTTTTTTCGTAAATCCATCAACTTTTGGGTTATTTCTACTCAGGATCACGGCACTATCGATTTAAAAAGAAAAAAAAATGTGGTCCAAAAAATGACAGTTTTGTAATGCATTTTCACTTACATTTTGTATAGACCGTTTAACTGGCACCCAAAATTTGTATGAAAAACTGGGGACACTTTTTTCTTTGTCTCATTTAATAGTACTCGTGATTCTGAGTCATACAAACTCAAAATTTTATGGTTTTTTCCCCCATACATAAATTCACATGATTTAAATATATCTACATTTTTGCTTACATTACTATTTGTATGACTCACTTTAGACCGGGCCGTGTCCGGGCCGGAGCTTCCAGCGCATCGTTTTCAATGGAAAGCATCACGTGATCGCCTGTCATGTCATAGAAAAGTAACCGCCGGAAGCTCCGGCCCGGACACGGCCCGGTCTAACGTGAGTCATCCTTTAGTCTGCTATGTGAGGTTTCGTTTTGCAAATTATGTTTGCCTCGCCTTCCTACTTTTACTCTTTTTGAGCCAGTTCGGCATTTCTAGTAACTTTTAATCAAGCTGTGCTGTATTGCTACCCAATAGCCTGCCCTGCTATTCTATTCCGCGACACTGCGATGCCTCGAGGGCTAACGATGAATAAATTTTCCATTATCCCACGTTTCCCTTAAACTTTTTCTTTAGCAGGTCGTTCAACCGGCTTAGCATTTTTTTAAATATTTATAATTGTTACAATTTTGTACAACAATTTATATTGCCCAACGCGTCACATTTCGGTAAAAGTGGAATATTTAAAAACTAGTTGAATTTTTTTTTTTTTTTATCTATGGCTTAGCTTATCCCACACTTAGCAACATAAATTAATTTATGGACTCGTCTGACATACTGGCGTAATGAAGTGAACGGGCCGGGGCCAAGTTTATAATTAAGATTCTAAACCAGGTGTGACTATTCAATTCGATTTTTTAAGGTTTACCCAGAAGCGTAAAGTCGTTTACGTAGTGGAATTTCAACAAGCACGGTTCGGTTTGAAAGTTGATTCAGGAAAATTTGAAACAATCTCGAAAGAGGAAAGTTATAACGAGTTGTAAATACAATTTTTCTATTGCACCCCGCGGCTGTTTTACTCTGGTCCAAGGTAAAGAAAAACGACACTGTATATAGAAAAAATAAAATTTTAAATAGTTTTTAGCTTGAATTTAAAGAATATACACTATATGTATATGAGCGCAACGTTTGAAATACAATACTTTATATACTATTTCACTTTTGTATATATGTCCAGTGTTTGTGGTAAGCGAGCCCCATTAAAACTTGCATACATGAAGTGAAAGCTTGCGAGTGAAATAAACAAGTTTTAAGGAACCTTCAGATGTTGAACTTCCAAATTTTATGCTGGACAATTTACTTGCAGACTTCAGTTGCGATGGTGAACGTATTCTATGTATTTTTTCATTCAAACAGCCATGACAACTATCTTTTTAAGTGGTTCTCATACAATTATTTTTTTTTAGAAAAGACAGTAAAAAGGCAAATAAATAACTTATGAACTAAATATATCTAAGAATAAAACTAAATTAAAACCAACAACCCTAAATATATCTAAATTAAAACAAGGAATATAAAAACTACTGGAAGAGGCCTTCCCGCGCTACACCCGGTGCAAAGGTGCCCATCACACTCGCTGCGTTACCGCGTTGAATAACAATAACATTTGTTGTTCCACTTAATTATATTTACATGACACTTAAAACAAAAAAATCGTACGATTATATGTGGAAGTTATTAAAATCAAGAATTGCCGCTTTTCGTCAATCAAGTTCACCATGGTATTTGAACTCCCAGCCAATAAATCAATACGTGAGAACTTTTCGAAAACTAAAATAAATAGTAGATACATTGTTGACGAGGGCTGGAAATAAAGGCATTTTCTGACGAGGTACCTAGATGCCGCAAAAGACCCGAGTCAGAAAATGCCTATTTCCAACATAGTGATTTTCTCAAACATATGAGAAAATAAAATAATAATAAAGTATTATATAACGAATGTCGCATAGGTACGCTACGTACACGTTCCTTCCACGATGCTACTACCTACGCATTGTCGACGACGGGATAAAAATGGGCACTTTGCGTCTTTGACTTACGAACAACGTGCGACCATTGCCGAGCATGTTTGAGAAAAGGTTATTTATTCCACTTTTATAAAAATATTCGGAAAAAAGGAAAAGCTCTTAGACGGCTAAATTCGAAGTTCACAAGAAAATTTGTCACAAAAAGTGTCAGTTTGGCTACTCTCCTGAAGTTTGCAAGACAACAGTCCACCTACCCTACCTATGTAGGTACCTCTTGGGACCGTGCACGACGACATCGCCATATACTTAGCGGTTGCAACTATAGGCATATTTTGTTACAACTTTACTGTCAAGCGAGAAGTAAAAATCGTAATACAGAATTTCAATGAAATCTCATGATCATGATAGGTAGTACCTATTATACTATCTTCGGTAATTCACAACATTGTTGTTTTTAGTTAAAAATGAACTTGCTTGTTCGTTTTTCTTCTTACGGATATTATCCACTTATTTCGTTGTAAGTACTTGTTTCTACCATACTTTTGTGGTGGTGTAGAATTTGCAGTCACTATTCATGTTTATGTTTTTACAATTCGCAACAACACATCTTGTTAGGACCATATTAATCTTAAAAACAATCAATGTTTACTCAAAACTTATGAGTTATGACATCTGACAGCTTATGCCAGAAGCTCTACCGTGTAAACTAAATAGGTACATGGATATATACCTAAATCATGCATTGCGACAGAACGGTAAAATAAAAACTATACTTACAAAAATATTTTTAGGGTACTTCCCGTACAATAGTACATTATTGTCGAGGCTCGGAAGTAGCTACTTGCAGGCTGAGGATTCGTTTTAAACGGACGACCTTGGGAGTCCGTTTAATTGAATCCGAAGCCAGCAAGTAGCCTTCCAGCCGAGTCATATATAGTGCTTTTCTCAAAAATGGTGCAAGAAATATAAATATCATAGAAATATTTTACAAAAGCAACGTTCTTACGTATATATTTTCACAGAAAAAAGTAGAAACAATTGAAAAAAATAGCTTTGCCGCCTTTTTATTTTTTTAATAAAAAAATAGAAGTGTATTTTTCTGCCGAAAATACGCCAACCTATTTGAGACAGCTAAATAATCGCGGTACTAATCATCTGTTTGGCTGTTTAATGGGCCTGTGCCTTCATTTGATATGGCCATTTCAACTTTTAAAAAGTTTGGAACTCGACAAATAATGGAATTTGTATGCAACATTGCAGTCCCAAAATCGAGACTGCAATGTTTTTAACTTTTTAATTTTTGACTGACCATAAACTACGCGCTTCGCGACCTATTTTTTAAACGGCAAAGTCGAGTTTGCCGTCCATTTTTGAGAAAAATGTTTTTTTTTATTTGCCCCAGGAGTGTGGGGTATCGTTGGATAGGAAGGTATTTAAAAACGATTACGGGTCTCCAAAAAACAAATGTTGATAGGTAATGTTAATATTTTTTGAAATACTCGGTTTTTGAGTTAATTGCAAAAATCTTCTCTTCTTAGTAAAAAGATGTACAAAGCGCTGTAAAGGTACTCCTTTATGCTTGTAAGTAATGATACTTACTAATAGCTCCCGTTTGGCCTATTTTGAATTTTTGACAGAATGGTAATACGAAACCCTACTCTGCATGGCCCGACATGCTCTTGGTCTATTTTTTGAAGTGAAAACTTCTTTAGCGGCGCTGTGCACTTTTTGTGATGGGGAAAAAATGTTAAACTCGCGACAGGTCACGTGACCGTAAGATTCGTAAGACGTAAGACGGACACGTGACCTGATCGAAATACTGTTACAATGTCATTGAGTTTTCACTTCTGCCTTCACTCCCGGAGTGCAACCCGTTGTTTTTTTTATCTACCTCTACGCCGCGCCGGTCAACGGCTCTGCGGAGTCCATTCGGTAGACCAATTTTATGTTATTCCAAAATGTCGCTTTAAAATGAGACCGTTACTTCGATTGTATGGCGGCGGCTAGGTTCGTGTGACTCTTAAATATTATATAATATTGATTAACTAGACCATTTGGTAGGTGTGCTACTCTGCAGCGGCGCCACCATAATGAATACCAATGAATTATATGGTGAAATGATGTACCTAAAAGGTACATCATGTACCTATAATGTTTATGGCTGTACCTGTTATAGGAAACGAAATAATCGGCATTGAAAGTAGCATACTCCCCAGCGGCGCCACAAAGTACTCATAGATAGAAATGATATTAGCTATTTTTTCTTATGTAAATTGATGTACTAATGCTGTTTATTACGTACCTACTGAAAAAAAGAATTATTTTGCATTGATTAGTGATTTTATTTACATTTTAATTCCGCGTTCTGCCTAAACGGTATGAGTTGTAAGAGAGACGTGCGGGTGAGCGAGATGGAGATAGAAATTCTTCCCGCGGACCGCGCTCCCGCGGCCCGCTCCGATTTTCAATAATAAATATTTTTGTTGCATTGTATATATATAATAGTAGTATTAGTGTAGTAGTAGTATTTTAGGTTGTGTTAGCTATAAGAATTTTGTCTTTAGGGTAATGAGAAATAGGGCCGTATTTTTCCGGCCGACTCAGATAACCATGTTAAAAAAAAATTGTTATGTTTCTGTGTCTGTACTTCTGTATCAAAAGGAAATAGTTATCTACGATACAAGTGCGGAAAAGAGGAAATTCGAAACGAGTAGCGATAAATTAAATTACCTATTCGCACGTGTATCGTACAACGTTTTACAGCACATCCTCCTCCTTGCTTCGTTCTCAGTGCTGAGGGTCGTGACCTAAGTGGAGCACATGATTCCGGATTGCAGATTTCCAGCCTGTCCGATCCCTTGCGACTTCTAAGGCATCATGGACCTTCATGGATAGCGATTTGCTAACCTGGTCGGACCATCGCGTTGGACTGCGGCCCCTTCTCTTTCCTTCCACATATGGTAATCCAACAGTACATATGGCCCTTTAAACTTTTGACATACGCACGAAAAGTGCTATTATACGTGCTAGTGCGGGAAAATAGGACCATATGTACTGTAATAGTTATTATTTGTTTTACAAGGGGGTAACTGAGCAAGCGAAAGATGCCAATATTGAACCACGAGCGTAGCGAGTGGTTCGAAAACTGGAATCTTGAGCGTTGCGAGGGTTTCAAAGCACGAGGGTTAAACAAAATTTGCCCCCGAGTGAAACATAAAATTTTTCACCACACCAACCCGAAGCAAATATTAAATAAAAAATATCAAACAAAATCAAATCCAAATCAATGTTGTTAAATATTTATCATCCAAAATCATCATTTAAAAGTCAATTCTACCAGCAAACATATGAAAACAACTCAAAATTTGCATTTGATTAGTTTGCCTCATATGTGAATAAAATGCAACTTTGCTATCAGTTTTTGAAGTGCAAAGTAAGCCTTTCCGAGCTGGTGTGGTGAAAATTATATTAAGTACGTTGTATTTTTTTACATTTAAAAGTAGGTATATAATTAAATAACATTTTCTGTATGATAGTTTCAGATAAGAATTCCATCTTGTTTCTTTGCGATTTTCAATAGTCGGGTTTTAGTTTTTGAACTTACCTATTTTTATCAATAATATTTTCGTGTTGGCTTTCGTTATGTTTATGTGTCTATAAAAAGAAAAATATATATGGTCAAGCAAATCTTGTCAGTAGAAAAAGGCGCGAAATTCAAATTTTCTATGAGACGATATCCCTTCGCGCCTACATTTTTCAAATTCGTCTCCTTTTTCTACTGACAAGATCTGATTGACCAACTTTAGTTATTTGTTTTACGAGGGCCCAAAGTTGTTGTTTAACCTCTCGTGCTAATATTGATACCCGAGCAAGCGAAAGATTCCAAAATTATATAAAAAAAGCGAATTATTGGTTCGAATAATGGAATCTTGAACATTGCGAGGGTTTTCCCGACACAACATTTTTCACCACACCAACCTGACGAAAATACTAACTGTAAAATATCAAACAAATTAATAAATAAATATCATAGGACATTTTTACACAAATAGACTAAGCCCCACGGTAAGCTCTAGAAGGCTTGTATTGTGGGTACTCAGACCACGAAATATATAATATATAAATACTTAAATACATAGAAAACATCCATGACTCAGGAACAAATATCTGTGCTCATCACACAAATAAACGCCCTTACTAGGATTCGAACCCAGGACCGTCGGCTTCACAGACAGGGTCACTACTAGGCCAGACCGGTCGTCAAAATCAAACCAAATCAAATATGTATAAATGAATTTTATTAAAATATATTTATCGTTCATTATCATCATTAAAAGTAAATTCTACCAGCCAGCATAAGTTAACAAGTTTAATAGAGTTAGACCAAGAAAAGTCTGCAGCGATTTTGATAGCCCACGCAGTGCAAGTGTTATTTATACGTCATAATTTCATAGAAGTTTGACGTTTAAAATACCACTTTCACTGCTTGGGCTATCAATATCGCTACAGACTTTTTTGGTCTAACTTTATACGTGATATGATCCGTTTTAATAGTTTTATTTCATGAGTAACAATCGCGGTAACCGAAGACAATACATATTATAATATGTAACGTGTAAGTTAACAACTCAAAATTTTGCATTAGGTAATTTAATTTTCACCACTCCAGCTCGGAAAGGGCTACTTTGCACTTCAAAAACTGATAGCAAAGTTGCATTTTATTCACATGCGAGGCAAAGTAATCAAATGCAAATTTTGAGTGTTTTCTTATGACTTTTAAATGATGATTTTGATGGTAAATATTTGATAACATTAATTTGGATTTGATTTGGTTTGATTTTGTTTGACATTCTTACAGTTAATATTTTCTTCGGGTTGGTGTCGTGAAAAATTTTGTGTTGCACTCGGGGGCAAATTTTGTTTAACCCTCGTGCTTTGAAACCCTCGCAACGCTCAAGATTCCATTTATCACTCGCTACGCTCGTGGTTCAGTTTTGGAATCTTTCGCTTGCTCGGGTATCAATATTAGCACGAGAGGTTAAACAACAACTTTGCCCCCTTGTAAAACAAATAACTATTTTTCTTTTTACAGAAAACATAACGAAAGCCAAAATAAAAAAATGTATTATTGATAAAAATAAGTTCAAAAACTAAATCCCGACTACTGAAAATCGCAATGAAACAATATAGAATTCTTATCTGAAACTATCATACAGAAAATGTTATTTAATTATATACTTTGAAATTAAAAAAAAAATACAACGTACACTACTTAATATAATTTTCCTTTTGATACAGAAGTACAGACACAGAAACATAACGAAAGCAAAAATAAAAATATTTATTATTGAAAATCGGAGCGGGCCGCGGGAGCGCGGTCCGCGGGAAGAATTTCTATCTCCATTTCGCTCACCCGCACGTCTCTCTTATAACTCATACCGTTTAGGCGGAATGCGGAATTAAAATGTAAATAAAATCTACTAATCAATGCAAAATAATTCTTTTTCTCAATAGGTAAGTAATAAACAGCATTAGTACATCAATTTACATAAGAAAAAAATAGCTTATATCATTTCCATCTATGAGTACTGTGTGGCGCCACTTTCAATGCCGATTATTTCGTTTCCTATAACAGGTACAGCCATAAACATTATAGGTACATGATGTACCTTTTAGGTACATGATTTCAACATATAATTCATTGGTATTCATTATGGTGGCGCCGCTGCAGAGTAGCACACTTTGGTAGTATATTTCTATTTGCAAACACAATCATTAAAAATAAAAACTAAGAAATAAATTACCGTTAACCTTAACTATAAATACAACTAAACCTAAACATACCCATAAAAACTAATCAAACAACCCACCCCGCATAGACCATTACCCTGGACCAGTGTTTTTCAAACTGTGGGTCGCGACCCCCAGGGGGGTCACGGCACTTGTCCAAGGGGGTCGCGAAGCTCAGCTTTGAAAGAAACTTATGGAAAGCAGATTTAATTTTATTTTACTTACAAATAATCCAATCCTTTAAAATTTAATGGTCGTTAACGTACAGTCAGCTGCGGAGAAAAGGTATCACCCCTGCATACAAACTTCTATGTAGCGATGGTACCTTTTCTCTGCAGCTGACTGTACATATCAATAAAACAAATCATTATTAGATATGTAAACTGTATTTATTAGACAGTTAAATAAGTTAAGATCTGTTAGGCCAGTCAAATTAGATTTTTTCCAGGAATTAATTCCCAGCAAGCTGGAAATCGTCTTAATACCTTCATTTGGTTCTAAATTATTGTAATCCGAGTTTGCTCTATTCCAGGAATTGTGAAAAAATGTTTGCTCTTTTTCAGTTTTTTGCTTGTAGTTCAAAAACGGTACATTCGACAGATAATTTGCTCTGATCATAATAAAAATTGTTACCGTAAAACGGGGTGAAAAGACACGATTTTCAACTTCAAGGACGATTTTCGCCAATAATCCAAATGATAATAGTAATAATTTTGATATCATTTATTGAGTCTTGTTTAGTTCTTCAATTTTGCATTTATGAAAATATTTTTACCTACCCTTTTCAGAGAAAATCAAAGAAAACTACCTGTTTTCTCCATATCCTTAAAACGGGGTCGATAGACACAAGAAAGGGGTGAATAGAAATATTAAGTTTTAGCTGTCATAGGCATCGAATTTGGTCATTATTATGTGGATACTCTATTGGCAAATGGTATATATATCTGTTAAACAGCTATTTAACACAAAATTATTTTTTCGTGTCTTTTAACCCCCAAGGCGTGTCTTTACACCCCTTTGTTGTATCTAATCACCCCCTATGGCGCAACTGTTCACCCCATATGCGTGTCTACTGACCCCTTTATCACGTAAATTTGCTTGTTATTGTTATTTTTTTGCAAAAAAATGCTTTATTATAGAGAAAATTTGTGATATTATTTATTATTTAGGTACTACAGATACTATATTAGCTAACTTTTACTTAGTTAATGTCAAAACATTTACCGCTAGAACAAAGTTCAGACAGGCTTCATTTCTTACCTCGGCGAGACCTTACTTTAGAGTCAAAAAAATCTAACTTTTAGGCAGTTTGATTAAGTTCTTTTGGTATCAATGTAGAGAATAAATAGTCTACTTTATACGCATTCCAAAAAATCTAATTTTAGAGATGTACGTTTTTAAATATAACAACTTGAAAAAAAAAGTTCAAAATTTCTCTATTCACCCCGCGATTTCTGTTCACCCCGTTTTACGGTATCTGAGGATCCGAAAAGTACCTTAATACGAATTAGTAGTCAAACATTAAAAAAAATGGCCACCACTTTGAATTTGTTTTTTTTGTTTGGTAAAATCGTGTTAAAATCCGATTTTTTTTTACCAGATCCACAACAACCTTGCTGGTAGTGACATTAATTTTGACGAAGGGTTCCTTCTACATTGAGTGGTTTTGTCAATCCAAGGTGAAATGTATCTCCCAAGGCTTCTAAAATTTATCCACGCCTCCTGGGATGGATGGAGCAAACTCAGAGTATTCGCATTTAGGATAGGGTCGTGAGAAAAATTTAGTGGTCATAAAGGGCCGTGACACCATAAAGTTTGAAAAACACTGCCCTAGACTATTTTACAATCACGAGCGATCCATCAATCCTAATAGGAGAAAAAAAAGTGACCTAGTATTTCTTAAACTTTTTCACACCGTCCATTCGGTTTCCGTCATACAAAGTCTGTGAAAAATGCTAAAAATAAGTGTACATTATCTACTAACCTCAAATTAACTAGTTAACTGGTGAAATAGTAGGTCAATCCGACCCTTTTAGGTCGAGGTTATTTCATCTGACCCTTCCCAGGACAGTTCATCCTGAATCTAAATGACCGTAGCGACGACAAAAAAGAATACAAAGACGTCTATCGTCCATTTTCTTAACAAACGAAGCAATTTACGAGACATAAACGTGGCATCAATTTGAAATGAGAATAAAAAGGAAAAAATACTACGTAGATATACAATTATTATTTTTTTACTTTTAAAGTACGTAGGTATACAGACCTACTAACGGTCACTGTGCTAAGTTGCAGGATGACGAAACTAATAAGAGTTCCTAGTTGACTATAGACTAGTTGAACTCTGAATTTAAATACTTCATGACTATAGCCACACATATAGGTATATATAAAACTAAACGTAAGTACCCATAGAAAATAATAGTGTAAAAGATGACGAGTACCTAAAGTGTCGCTATGGATCCCCATACAGTATCTTTTGTCAGAAGAAACTGTATTTGGTAATTTTATTAATTAAAGGTGGACTGTCATAAGCGTTATAATATATCGCAAACTCCTTTTAAATTTGTATCCACTCTAAAAGGCACATATTTTCGTCAATTGGAGGGATCACCCTTCATAGGTACAAATTGTTTTCGGAGCTCTGCATTATGGTTACGGCGGGTTAACTAGTAGGACTTTGGGTTTCAGATTATTTCTTTTCTATTACGACACTGCTAGAAGATACAAGTAAATTACTAGTACTTATGCCAAAAAATGATTTCTACAATACCTGCAAATAGCTAACTTTGTATTCAATCTTTGTCTTCATAAAATTTCTCCTGACTTCAGGATACAAAAGTAGGCTCTCAATTTAGTTAAAACTTGTGTTGCTTCATTAAGGTTCCGTGCCTCGAAACGAAACTCTTATAGGATTACTCGTGTGTCCCTTCCGACTGTTTGTAACATCCAGTTTGCTCTGAAACTACTAGACCGAATGAGTTGGAATTTGATACACACTACACATATTAAAGTCGGAATTAATTTTAAGTACAATTAGAAAATTTCAAAATCGAGAAACCAGTCTAGGTATATGTAGGTACTTTTTAATAAGAATATCCGAAGAAGCCAAACATAAGTCAATCGCCAAAACTTGTAAAAAATATTGTAATGTACAGTCGAGTTCATAAACATGTAAACGTTTTTCTTCTATTTACAATGGATTGAGGTGAAGAAATGGTACATATTTATGTACTCGACTGTAACTGTCTCACTTGGCTGTGTTTTTAATATTTGTTTCCTCAGAACCGATTTAGAAAGTTATTTTATCAACAAATCCAGCATTTGTATTAAAAATGCTACTAGTATTTGATGATGGAACCAGACGAGAACGGAACCTCACAATAACTGGCACGGTCTTATTTGTCGCTACAAATAACAATAAGAGCGTGTCACATATTTTTGCGCCCTTCGTTGTGTTCGTTGTGTTATGATTGCCGAAAACCGATACTGATTTCAATTTCTGTTATGAAACTCCATATGAGTCGCTTAACTTCGAACTCGGGTAAATCCATCTGTCAGATTATGCGATTTTGGTATTAAGAAAAGGTAATAGGGTAGATATTTGCTGAGAGGGTCGAATGAATTTACCCGAGTTTGAAGTTAAGCGACACATATTATGGATTTGGCCTGTCAGCTGTCAATAGTGACATTTCTGGTCTAGGCTCCTGGGCTCCAGATGACTGTACCTATGAATTTTGTGTTAATCGATTTGTCTTCTTCGTTAAGCTTGCTAAGCAAGTACGCGGTTACCATACAAGGTTGCTTATGTAATTGTTATCACATAATATGTATATAATATTGTTATCTCATATTATGAGACGATCCTAAGGGTCGTTAATAATTTTAATGGCATTAGGTAGGTATTAAGTATAATGAGAGAGACTTAATCCCGGGAGATTCGCTCTGTTAGGAGTTAACATATACACACATAGTCATAATAGGCCAATCGAAATAGATATTTTAGAAGAATTTGGTTCTACATGCGTGTAATCTGAGTTTACTCTATCCCAGGAGGTGTGCATAAATTTTTGCTTTTTCATTTTTTTGCTTGTAGATAAAAAACGGTACGTCCGACGGAAAATTTGTTAAAATCATAATGAAAATAGATATATGTATAATGATATAGCTTAATATTAACTCGTAGTCAAAGTTTTTTTTTGTAGCGTCCTAAAAATCCGAAAAATATTTTTCACTGGTGTCTGATCCACAAAACTTTGCCATTGTAATTGATGGTGGGTTCCTTCTACCTACATCGAGTGGTTTCGCTATCCAAGGAAAAAATGATCTCCTGAGGCTCCCAAAATTTATGCACAATTTCTTGCATGGAGCAAACTCGGATTATATGCATTTAGGACCAAATGAAAGCATTTAAACCATTTCTGACTTGCTGGGAATTAATTCCCCAAAACGCTATTATTGGAACTAATTTGATTGGCGTATAAAGTTAACATTAACATGGCTGACGCAATGTTCATTATTAGCTCATGAACTTGTAATGCAGTTATCACACCGATGCAGACTCCGCAGTGCGAGCGGGAATCACTATAGATATTCATAGACTTGCCTCGTTCGAATGCCGTGCCGTGTGATAACCGCTTTACCTGTAAAAAAGCTGTAGAATATAATATTAAACTAATTAATTATGTAAAAAATAATATTTTTCATTACTTTTGCTTCAGATGCAGAGCCACAATATACAAAATAGTGAAAATACCTCGCCAGAAGAATATACAGTCGCAGATGATTACCTGACTAATTACTTATGACTTAAAAATAATACATTACAATTTACTTCAGAGTGACATGGACATATGTCTCAAAACTTTTAAGAAAAGGATGCTAAAAAGAAATTACAATTGTAATTTAGCTCGAAAATCCTTAAATTTGTATTGTATCACCCTCATACTTTGTCTGTCACTGAATTCTGTTAATTCCAACACAACATATGTCAGTCGTCATTTAAGCGAAAAGAGCAGCGTAAGCAGAGAATTTAACTTCAGTGACAGTGCACGTGACAGTCACGGCTCACACGACGACTACGAGGAACGTGATACCGAGCATTCCGAACAAGAGTATACTAAAGTCAATTTCGAACAAAATCCATTTTACGATAGTGATAAATATGTACATATAAATAAAAAAAATTACCCTAACGAGCCCAATACTTACAGCAACTACGAAGACTACAAACATTTTTATTTAAGCCCTTCTAATCCATTACCAAATACGAATGTAAAATTTAAAATAAGTAGTAGGATAGTTCAGACTAAATATGGTAAACTGCAGGGCATAATCTTGGGCATGGATGAACATAAATATTTAAGACCACTAGAAGTATTCTTAGGCGTTCCGTATGCCACTCCGCCAGTAGGATCAAACAGGTAAAATCGATAATTATCCTATTATTTAAATTATACGGTCAGATTTTGGTTACTATTTAGACCTGAGGAATAATTATATTTATGTTACGGGTAATTTTAGAAGGTTAATCAAACTCAAGTTTGATAAAAATACTCAATTATGTTTCTTGTGGAATGCTTAGGAAAACTGTTCTGTTATTCTTTGTTATTTTTTACAACATATACATTTTTCAACCAACTTTTAATCACGCATTTTCATAACATGAAATAATTTTTTTGCAGTTTTGTAAGTCCGTAAATCCGCAGACTACAAAAAAAAAGTATTACCGTTCCTTGGCAGAATAAGCTAAAATAAATGAATATTTATACCTATATTATAAGTACCTAAATGTAACATTGGTCGCTGTTGTACAGGTTTAGTCCTACAAGAGCACCATCACCGTGGGATGGTGTGCGTGTCTCTGATCGCCCAGGCCCTGCGTGCCCTCAAAAGTTGCCCGACCTCCACGATGAAAGGACCATGTTAGACACTATGCCAAAAGGCAGACTGGAATACCTGAAAAGACTGATGCCTTATCTTAAAAACCAGAGTGAAGATTGTCTCTACTTAAACATATTTGCGCCCTTGCAAAGTAAGTTATGTAGAAGGTATCAAATTTATTATTTTAATTGATAATAATGGTACAGTCACCTGCAATAATATGTTACTCTTCGAAGGCCGCAAAAATATGTGACACGCTCTTATGGCTCTACAGATAAGATCGTGTCAGATATTTTTGCGGCCTTCGTTGTGTAACATAATATTGCAGGTGACTGTACCACGTGTAGATTAAATTATCATTTTCTCACCCATTTGGTTCGATTATATTCTCGTAGATTTGCTTAAGATAACACTAAAACCAAAAAATAAATATTTTAGGCATTATACCACGAGTCAGAAACGGGTCAGGCCGCGTAGCCAACATGCCAATCGCTTACGGTCCGTAGCGATCGAAACCAAAACTGTCACTGTCACACTAATGTGGAAGAGTAATAGAGAGACACAAAGCGTTTCATTGTCGTAGCGATAGCGATTGTCACCTTGGCTAGGCCGGCAGTATGAGAAATTTGAAACTATAAGAAGAGGTCAATTTGTATGAACGGTTTCGATTAACATTTAATAAAAACTGTACCTAGTAAAAAAAAACAAAAATCTTTACAGAATCCGGAAACCAAATTGTACCAGGGAAGTGGTTTTTATCTCGAAAATAGATGTTTTTCAGTGCTTTATTCTTGTCAATAAAGTCTGCATTATATTTCTATTAAACAAATCGATCTTTATCTTAAGTTTATATCAGACGGTTCATTTTGTGTCCGTTCATGTTGTAGCACTAACTGCAGACAGTCGTACGGAAATTAGTCTTCATTATCAACTACATACATACATATTGTTGTTGGCTGAGCCCACAAATAAAATCGTATAAAATTATGATACCAACAGTTGCTCGGGTCAAAGGAATTAAATATACCTAAACGTATTTATAAGTATGCCCCGAGATTTAGTAGTACTAAGTACTTTCATAAATTAAGTGTCTATTGTTATTATGTGACCTCTAAGGGGCTCATTATAACATCATTCAGTGTTACTATGTGTTTCAAAATAAAAGTCGTCTAATATAATTTCTTTTTCAGTGGATGAACTCAAATCGGCCATTCCAGTGATGGTTTATATACACGGGGAAAGCTTTTCGTGGAGCTCGGGAAATCCATACGATGGAGCTGTTCTGGCCAGTTACGATGATTTGATAATTGTCACCTTAAATTTTAGACTTGGTATTTTAGGTAAGTTAACCCGATATATATTATTATAACAATTTAATAAGTTCAATTACGCTATTACTTATTTCATCTAAATTAGAAGAATAGCTAGTTTGTTAGTGCACGACACCTTGCACTTTGTGACTATGCGCTGAAACTTGGCACAGTTGATTCTTAGCTGGTCATGAGCAGATACAGACCGGGAGACCTCGAGAGCCACGTCTCATTTAGTGGGGGGGGGGAGGGGGAAGTTCGACGCCGCCGCGCTTCACTTGGAGCAACATTTCTCTAAAACTGTACCTATTAGGGCATGTGATATATCATTTTCGGATAAATTAAGGATGAGGAATTTATTTTTGGAACCAAAACAATGCACTTTCTAACAAAAAAAAAAAAAACATAAAGTAGAAAAGACAAAAAAACGTATCTTGGATTTTTTCGTAATTACCTATTTTTTTTTAAAGTGTAGTAGGAATCTGAAAACCAAAAATATAGTTGTAAATCTACACTTATTACGTTTAAGAAGATATATAGTTTATTATACAAAACTGTTGTTACATGGGAGATAAAAAATAATATTAAGCGTGTGTCAGAGTGATCTCAATACAAAATATTATTAATGTGGGAAAGTTACTTATAATTTGTTCTACAATCGTTTATTTTTTTAGTTTTTCGTAAATAACTCGTAAACGGTAGCCCACATCAAAAAAATTTCTTTTACGTAAATAATCCGTTTCAGATTTCTTATAAAATAAGTGCTACTTTTTTCGCTAAGATCAATATTAAAAAAAATATTGAAGGCAGAAAATAAATACTAAGGTCCCCTTTTTAGGGTTCCGTACCCAAAGGGTAAAACGGGACCCTATTACTAAGACTTCGCTGTCCGTCCGTCCGTCTGTCACCAGGCTGTATCTCACGAACCGTGATAGCTAGACAGTTGAAATTTTCACAGATGATGTATTTCTGTTGCCGCTATAACAATAAATACTAAAAACAGAATAAATTAAAGATTTAAATGGGGCTCCCATACAACAAACGTGAGTTTTGACCAAAGTTAAGCAACGTCGGGAGTGGTCAGTACTTGGATGGGTGACCGTTTTTTTTTTTTTTGCTTTTTTTTTTGTTTTTTTTTTATATGGTACGGAACCTTCGTGCGCGAGTCCGACTCGCACTTGCCCGATTTTTTTTTAGTCATTCTTAAATAACTCGTAAAGGATGGCCAATTGCAAAAAATATTTTAATACATGAATAATAAGCATAAAATTTCCTACAAAAAAGGTTATTCAAACTTTCTCGCTAGGATCAATATTTAAAAAGGGGACCTTAGAATTTATTTTCTCTCTTTAATATCGTTTTTAATATTGATCCTAGCGAAAAAGTTTGAATGACCTTTTTTGTAGGAAATTTTATGTAAATTATTCATGTACTAAAAATTTATTTGCGGTTAGCCATCGTTTACGAGTTATTTACGAATGACTAAAAAAGGGGACCTAAGTATTTATTTTCTCCCTTCAATATTTTTTTTAATATTGATGGTAGCGAAAAAAAGTAGCACTTATTTTATAAGAAATCTGCAACAGATTATTTACGTAAAAGATATTTTTTTGCTGTGGGCTACCGTTTACGAGTTATTTACGAAAAACAAGAAAAATAAACGATTGTAGAACAAATTATAAGTAACTTTCCCACATTCATAATATTTTGTATTGAGATCACTCTGACCCACGCTTAATATTATTTTTTATCTCCCATTTATCAACAGTTTTGTATAATAAACTATATATTTTCTTAAACGTAATAAGTGTAGCTTTACGACTGTATTTTTTGTTTTCAGATTCCTGCTACACTTTAAAAAAAATGGTAATTATGAAAAAATCAAAAATACGTTTTTTAGTCTTCTCTACTTTATTTTTATTTATTTATTTAAACTTTATTGCACAAAAGAAAACTTATCGTACAAAAGGCGGACTTAATGCCAAAAGCATTCTCTACCAGTCAACCTTAAGGCAAAGCAGAGAGATTGTGGGCGGTGCAACTGCTACTACTACTAACAAAATTTAATATAAGGACGCAACGCTAATTTAAAGAATTTTAACATACATACGCAAGTACATCAAAATATACACGATACATATAATATAAATATACATATAATAAAAATATAAATATACATATATATGCTTTTTTTTTGTTAGAAAGTGCATTGTTTTGTTCCGAAACTAGATTCCTCGTCCTTAATTTATCCGAAAATGATATATTACATGCTCTAATATGTATAATTTTAGAGAAATGTTGCTCCAAGTGAAGCGCGGCAGCGTCGAACTTTCCCCCCTCCCCCCCCCCACTAAATGAGAGGTGGCTCTCGACGTCTACCGGTCTGTTTCTGCTCAAGACCAGCTAACAATCAACTGTGCCAAGTTTCAGCGCATAGTCTCAAAGTGCAAGGTCCCCATACAACGGTGTGCAGTAACAAACCAGCTAAGAAATGTAATTGTAGTTATCGCGGAACAAACTATCAAAAATTGAAAAATTCGAAAAGACGGGACGTGGCCCTAGCCAGGAGTGTTACAAGTTGAAACTAAGAACTTTGGTTCGCCTTGCTCGCTCTTTCGATTAAATTACTCGCTACGTTTGATTGTTAATCAAAAATAATATAATATCAAAAATAACGTGAGTGTGTCACGCAATCACTAACCTACTTATGCCCGTAATGACTCACGCTAGACTGCCCGTGCCCGGTCCAAAGCGTCCGATATGCCATTTTCTATGACGGCTGATCGGTGGTGCTTTCGGTCTAGCGTGTGTTATCCTTTATTCGTACAATTTTACTATACTCAATTAGTTAATGTATTCTTTATCTAATAAATAATTAAGTCAGAATGACAGATGAAGATAAACGAGGAATAGTTAATTGTGGCTGTAGCGCGTTATGAATAACGCCAATTAATTCGTAGGCGGGAACGATAGCTACCATACAATGCGCTCGACATTTAGCGAGATTTGGAATAAATAGAGCTTCAAAATGGGACTTCATTTGAATTTAATGAAGTCCCATTACGATACATTTTCCTTCCAATTTTTTACAGGAATAAGGTGTACGTACCTAAATTAAAATACAATTCGCCATTTTGTCCGGTCACAGAATATCTTCATTAAAGTAAAAAATTAAATACTTAACGTTTTATAAGAATGAAGATTATCCGTGGCAGATTCGGCAATTATATAATATATCTTATCCGTTCAATACTTTTAACAAAAACTTGTTTTAATTACAACATTTAGTTAAGTCAAAAATTTTAGAAGAGGTAGTGTGAGAGAGAGTGTGTGTGTGTGTGCAAGTGAAAAAACCAAGACCCCAAAGGCCCCGGACCTTTGTTATCAGTACAAAATCAGTCGAAACTCTGAAAGGGACTCGGAAACAGTGGTAGTACTTACCCCTAGAAACTTTTGTTCAGGACTCTGAAAAATCTATAACTTATCAAAATCTCAAGATATTTAACTGAAACCACATTTTCCATACTTTAGGTCCGGGGTCCTTTGATTTTGATTTGAATCTGTTTTATGGTTACTTTATTGTCAAACGTTGATTTTTGACAACTTGAACTATCTTATATACTTCAGCTGTCAAACTCGGGGCATGACTTTTTATACTTAGTAAGGTCAGGTGGGGTAAGAGGAATTCAGTGGGGGGAGTCGAATACTTGTAGGGACAATAAACAGTCAGAGATACTTAAATATATTAAAAACTAAATTAAACGAATAATACTAAAAATAAAGCTAATTCACAAATAAAAATAACTTAAAATATTTACGTACAAGGACTTTTCTTATACGGTTTCTCTTACCCCGAGAAAAATAAAGTATGTTTCCCTCACGATCGTCTACGAGTTCTAACCTAACCTTACCTCTTTTACTATATTTATAAGTCTTGGTGTAACAATAGCAGCTGTTGTAATTAATTATTTAACAGGGTTCCTTAATGCAAATCCGACGCCACATTTAAAAGCCCGGGTAGCGAATTATGGTTTAATGGATCAAATAGCTGCGTTGCACTGGGTTCAACAGAACATTGTGTTATTCGGAGGTGATCCAACAAACATCACACTAATGGGACACGGCTCAGGGGCCGCCTGCATTAATTTTCTCATGATATCACCCACGGTCATGCCAGGTAGGTAAACAAATTTACCCTCTTCTTACAAGCTTTTATTTAACTTGCAATGTTTATTCGATCTTGCAAGCTAAATTAGACCCGCTTCCCATTGTTGGATTGAGCTGATAGCATAGGAACTCTGTGATAAAACAACGCAACCTCGACACAGTCTCGATGAGTATAAGTTGCATGTTTGTTTTGTTGTTTAGAAACTAACTAGTTATCGCAACTCTTTCGTGTAAAATGAGCGATCAATAATCGCTCGGTCAATCAGTGTATAATGAGCGAGTGATATTTCGAAGACGCTACCTGTACAGCTACCATCAGTTTGGCACTGTCATAAACGCTAGTGTGAACGGAACTTACTTTCTATGCCTCTCGCTCGTACTGGCATATTACAACTAGGTATCGACTAATTACAAATATTCTTCTGCCAAACCACATAATGTTTTGTTGGCAGACGAGTTAGTGCGAGCGAGATGTGTAGAAAGTAAATTAAGTAGACGTTAGCGTATATGTCAGTGTTGACACTGTCCGTGGTACGGCTACTGTAATCCGCGACAGAACAACGCAGCAAAATGCCGTTCGTATCATGCTGTGTCTGAACACTCTGAACACATCATAGAGAGCTTAAATGTGTAGATGAAGCAGTGTATGTAAGTTATTCATAATTAGGCATTAAAGCTTTATGTAGCAGTCACATAAAGTACCATATACAAGATTAATTAATGTATAAGTATTTTTCAGGTTTATTCCACAGAGCAATACTTCTCTCCGGTTCGGCGCTAAGTTCATGGGCTATTGTGGACGATCCAGTTTTTTACACACTAAAATTAGCAAAGCATATGAACTGTGCCATCCCAGACGACATGGCGAAGGATCATGAAATTATAGTTGACTGTCTCAGAGGTGCCACCACGGAACAATTGTTATCAATAGACATATCTCCTCCAAATTTTATGACAGCGTTTGGCCCGTCTGTCGACGGAGTTGTTATAAAGACAGATTTTGCAAAAGACTTTTTAACCACGTTTCCGACAGGAGATTTTCCTAGTTTCGGACCGTTGAACAATATGAATCAAAATAGCAACATACATTCCAAGAGAAGTGATAGTGGAAGAAGACGTTTTCAAAATAAGTACGACTTGATGTTTGGAGTTGTAACTAGTGAAGCTTTGTGGAAGTTTTCAGCTCATGACATTCAAAATGGCATCGATCCAGACAAAAGAGATCGCATGTTAAGGCAAGACATAAATATAAAATATATTGACATTAATTCTAATTTATAACATATTTTCACTATCTGTAACAATAAAACAATGTTTCACTTTGTTTTCAGGACGTATGTGAGAAATTCGTACATGTACCATTTAAATGAAATATTTTACACCATAATCAACGAATATACAGACTGGGAAAAAACGGTACAAATTTGTTTATATAATGATGCAATTTTTGTTTCTAATAAAAATTTTGGAACTCAAGCAATTATAAACAGCTTGGCTAAGCAAAAAAGCAATACAAGTTAGGAATAACCTTTCCACGCGTTTATCACATGTTTTACAATACACAATGCGAGCAATTAAAATACCAGCAAATTATTTTAATGTATTGGTATATTACGAATAACTCTATTAAATGGGCATTATTAATGTGGAGCGATCATTATGAATAATGACCAAGCACGTCAAACGAATTGATAAACGAATTACTTTGACCGTGATATAATGACACTACCACAAAATAAATAGTCAGCAGTCTGAAAAATATTACTTTGGTACATATTTACTCACTTTTCAGATAGATGAAGTATTTATTATGTAAAGCTTACCAATAATTGTCAAAAACACATAATATTGCTGTCATATAAATTGCAAAATAACACAGGGCATACCAAAAAACGGCGCACACCACACAACCTTTTACGTCACAAGACAACACTCGTTTAAAATTAATGTGTAAAGTTGAATAATAGCATAATTTTTAAAAGATATTGCCGTCAATATATTTAAAAAATTATAAAATAAAATATTCCCACTAATATCTTTTAAAAATTATACAAATTTTTCACTTACTTTACACATTCTTCGCGCTCTGTGTTATTTTGACAATTTATATCGATATTTTATCGATGTACTTCACCTACTTGTGGCATAAAAACGTTGTTTGTGTTGTGTATGACTGGCCACAGGAGCCTTAATTATTTTGATAGCCCGTACATTATTTCGCTACAGCCATTATAAGAATCTATATATATTTCTTAATTCGAAGCAAAACAATTTTTGACAAAATAATGGTTAGGTGCCTAACACAGTATATAAATAATATATGCTATACCTATTTAATGAACAACAATTTTTCGTTTTAGAATTTGATCAATACAAGAGATTCGACTGTAGCAGCGTTTTCAGATGCTCAATATGTGGCACCATTAGTCCAAAGCGGAGATTTGCTCAGCGGAGGACCTAAACCAGCACCAAGTGACGAGGACGGGCCGCGTCGACCAACTAAGACATTTTTTTACGTGTTTGACTATCAGACGAAAGACGGTTTTTATCCACCGGTAAGTGTAAATTAAGTATTTAGTGCATATGAAATTTCGGTATCTTGGCTGAAATAAATATCATAATGAGCATTTTGGGATTAAACAAAACATGGTCATAATTTATTATTTCGACAGATAATTATTTCCTGGAATACCTAACCAATTTAAATTAAAAAAAAATATGACCATTAATCTTTGAATATTTCCAAAACCAATCCAATGAACACGTTAGTACTTATACTTACTTGCAGTGAAATTATATCGACCTCATGAAAATTTATTTTTTATATACATCATAATCATGTACATTGTACAGTCAAGGGCAAAAATATCTGTACGTTTCCAAAGCGGCAAAAATATCTGTACAGTTGAGAGGCCAGAAAAATCTGTTCAATAATTCGGTCAGAAATTTAAAGGTTCAACAAGATGTAGACGTTCACATGACCATAAATGAATGTACAGTGTCAGTCAAATATATGTAGGCAAATAAGAGGGCATAAAAATCTATACACGCAACCATTACATACATAAACTATTATAGTTTTACACATCAAAATACATTTTTAAAAGAAAAGAATATTTAAATTCATGAATACCTATTTTTAATTATATTAATATAGCGAAGCGTCTCAATGATGCTACGGGTGACCAGAGGGCTGGGTACTTCCTTGCCCAGCGGATTGGCATTGCCATCCAGCGCGGCAATGCCACCAGCCTTCTGGGCACCCTACCATCTGGCGCGGAGCTAGCTCCCATTTTTTATTTGTAAATATGTGTATATAGTTGTTAGAGTTTAGTTTTAATTTTAATGGTTAGTTTAATTATTTTGTTAATACTTTTGTTTTTTTTTAATAAATATAAATTTTATTAATATAGAATAAAATAGAAATAGAAAATATTTATTTGGCGTAAAAACAAAACGGCTTATGCTGTAGCAAATTAAATAAGTAAAGAAACGTACACCACATAGGATGAAAGAATATAGGCTCTATATTAATTTTAATTTTTTTAGCAATAAACTGAACGCACGGAGATGCTTGGCAGAATATAAAAACAAAAAACTATTGTACCATAGAGGTTGATGCAGAGCGCAGTAAGGATGTATGGCCGGAAAAAGTTTTGCATTATATTTTTTGTGTTGTCAATAGTGTCATTTATAATATGGAAAAGCACAAATATCTCAAATTTCGGATTTCTTTCAGCGATGTCTTCTAAAAATAGAAAATGGCAGACATGAACTGTAAGATCTTGTGTTTTGTGGTCGTTTTATTACTAACAGTGAGCCACGTGTCAAATCTAGCGTTATTGAAGTCCGTACAATAATGTTTTAAAATTCGGTAATGAAGGCGTGTAACTCCAGAAATGATTTATGGTCAGCCAATGTTCAATCACGATTGCTATCAGTAAATGATTTACCAGCAGCACAAGCCATTTATCACCAGGCATACAGCGTACATTTTCGAAAAGGTGACCCAGTCCCAAAGAAGTACGTTGGTCCCCAAGATACATTACCTAGCAAGTCTCTTGGATGACTTGCAGACAAAGAAAAACATTACGCTTTTTAAGACGTAAGTATGTAGTTGGTTTCAAGAAAATAATGAGACTGTTTCTGTCCAGCAGCTGGTGACTAAAATGAAAAACTTCCTGCCAGTTGATAATGAACCATATACTATTGTGAGAATGCTGCAAAAGCTTAAAGAATTTTTTTCTGGTAACATTATCGTTTCCAATGATGATGGAATGGCTAATATGCTAACTTTAGGTCAAACAATATCTAATATTCTCTTAGATTACCAAAAACAGAAACAATTAGAAGACCCTGAATTAGAAAAATATCGTGTAATTGAAGCAGCCGCAAAACTAATCTTAACAGAAATAAAAGTAATGTCAACTTCAATGGAGTACTATCCCTCGGCATCAGATATTGTGTCAAAACATGAAAATAAAAAGTTCTTACCATCTGTTTTGCAACATTTTTTGGATATCATCATTGGTTACTAAAGAATGTGATTTTTATCATCAATCATCAATCATCAAAATATACTTTATTCATATAGGCCTAGCAACAAGCTCTTATGAATCGTAATTAATCTTAATCTAATTATCAGAGCAATTTATTGATGTTAATATTATTCCATAATAAAATTGGTTTATTATACATATCAAATTTAACACTAAAAATTTCACAAAAGGATCGTCAAACATTAAAAAGATTGTATAAAAAAATACTAGTCTAGAATTTCTAGAATAAAATCTAAATGTCAAAAAACAAAAGCATAAGTAACAGAAGAAGTAGATAGTATTACATCGGAATTTCCTCATCAATAATCAAATATACCTAATAAATAAATAATCATTTCGAATAACAATTAATCCCACGTTGTAATATCATTCATGTAGTCTTGTGTGGTATAATAAGCTTTAGAAATAAGTTTACGCTTTACATAATTCTTAAATTTATTAATAGATAATTTATATATAAATTTTATAAATAGATTTAAAGAAGATATCCATTGGACAGGCTTTCGTGCAAGCTGCACGACCCAAATCACTTATAAGTCCAATCCTCCTTGGTTTTGGTGTGCAGCTTCATCGAGACTTCGGTTCTCGTTTAATTGTAGATGAGCTCCACAGACTTGGGTTTTCCGTGTCATATGATGAAGCAAAAAAGTATTTGCACTCTGCAATAATGGACAATTGGACAGGTCATCACAATCTCAAGTTCCACCGGGTCATTTCTGTCAGTGGATAGCCGATAATGTGGACCACAACATTGCTACGACTGATGGTCACAACGCTTTCCATGGAATGGGAATTATAATGTGCAAATCCGGACCACTTGGTGAAGAGACGAATGTATTATGAGATAGGAAAGTTTAAACGTTTCATTTTCATGTCTGACATTTTCTACTTTTATAAGATATCGCTGAAAGAAATCACCGAAAACTGATGATATTTGTGCTTTTCCATATAATAAATGACACTATTGACAATACAAAAAAAAAAATGCAAAACTTTTTCCCGCCATACATCTTTACTGCGCTCTGCATCAACCTCTATGGTACAATAGTTTTTTGTTTTAATATTCTGCCAAGCACCTCCTTTGAGGTGCGTTCAGTTTATTGATAAAACTTTTTAAATTAATATTGAACCTTTATTTTTTTATATTAAGTATATTAATATCATTAAAAATAGGTATTCATGAATTACAAAACTTATTTGTTATAAGCGATTAGTTGCGTAAATTTGTATCTATATTTTTGAGTCTCATTTTGTTCACATACATATGATAATTGCGTGTATAGAAATTTTTGACACTCTCTTTGTTCTCATGTATATGATATAGCGAGTATAGATATCTTTGGCACGCGTTTTGTTCTCATGTATGTGATGGTTGTGTGTATAGATATTTATGCCCTCCTATTTGCCTACATATATTTGACTGACATTGTACATTTATTTATGGCCATGTGAACGTCTAGATCTTTTTGACCCTTTAAATGCTCACATATTTCTGACCGAATTATCGATCAGAATTTTCTGGCCTTTCAACTGTACAGATCTTTTACCGCTTTGGAAACGTACATATATTTTTACCCTTGACTATACCTACCTAATCTGAATAATTACAACTTATTTTTAAACAGGCTAATTAGATTAATTTCGATGCTCTTACGTACCTCTATATAGGTACTTATTAAACAAGTAGGTAGGTCGTTGCTTATTGTACTACCTACTGTAAGATCACCTTGTTCAGCTAGACTTGTCTTTTTTTTTAAAGAAAATGGGCGCCGTCCACGGTGAAGAACTGCCATATATTTTCGGAGCTCCAGTCGTGGAAGGGTTTGGTCATTTCCCACAGAATTACACGAAGTCTGAGGTTGCATTGTCCGAATCCATGATGCTCTTTGTATCTAACTTTGTGAGAACTGGGTAAGTGATTACTTAGTAAATTACTCTAGTAATCTGTAAATTAACTAAATTTGCTTTATACCTACCGCAGGGCCTGAAATTGGCGTTAAATAGGTATAGTTTCGAAGTTTAGTTTCCTTCCAACAATATAAATTTATCAAGAAATAACTAATATTATTTCATTCAACGGATTTTCATGCGGTTCACCTATAACACAGTTAAACAGATTGATTAAAGTATCATCTCATAAGTGTTTGCTTGTTATAGAAATCCAAACGACAATACCAGACAGGAGGTTTTGTTGCCAGCGTCGAGGGAGCGTAATAAATTTCGAGGCATAAATTGGGAAGAGTACGACTCCACGCACCAAAAGTACTTAGAAATAGGTCAGTGATACGCGTAGTGATATACCTACGGCCAATATAGGGAAAGGATATGTAGCGAGACTTGATGAGTATCTCTTTTCAACTAACTATGAAAAGAGAAGGCTGCCCGCCCTGTTTGTAACTTCGTTTGTCTCTTTAAAACTCTTCTAGGGTTTTGTGAAACCCCGTGTTTTACATGGATTTCACAGGCAGAGAAAAATATTATAATACCTAGATATCAGATTTGTTAATTATGTAGTTGTTTTTCAGTGATCGAGTTATAGTTTAATATTCGGCATCAATTTAAATTTCTAGGACATTTTTTTCACGTTATGGATGGTTCGATATTTATAAACATTTGCTTTGACGATTCTACAAAAATGAATGTTGACACTTGTTGGATTTTATTACATTAGGTACATTATTTGTTTTTAAGGGGGCAAAGTTATTGTTTAACCCCTCCTTCTTATATTAAGTAATAACCGTGAAAGATGCCAAAATTGATCCACGACAAGCGTAGCCAGGGGTTGAAAAATTGGAATTTTGAGCGTTACGAGATCTCCAAAGCAAGGATACAAATTTTGTTACCGAGTGAAAAACAATTTGTTTTCACTACACCAACTTGAGGAAAATACTAAACATTATACAAATCGAATCCAAAGGACTGCTATTGGATATTTATAAAAAAATATGGTTGCCTGTAAAGTCGGTTTACGGACGATAATTTTGCGTGATAAACGTCATAAGAAAACATTACCATTACATTACGTAACGTTACCATGGAGATCTGTCCACAACGTTACCATGGAGATCCATCCACAACGTGACACTTTTTCGTGCATGCTACCGGTGTTCATCGACTTATAACTCTTATAAGACGTTATCACGTCAATAAAAATCATCAGTGCAAGTCATCTTACCAACTTGATGACACATACAATTATTTTAAACGGGTTACGCACGTATTATTACTTAAGTCGAATATACGCTTGCCATGTTTATATCCAGTTCCAAAAGAGGGTAGATCCTAGGTAGATCCGTCAACGCAACGGTGACACGCTTCGAGCAGCCGTGGATCAGAATATGTCGAGCGTTTATTCGACTCAATACCACGTGAGTAACCCGTTTAAAATAATTGTAATATGTCTCACGGGAGTCTTATAATTATAATTAAGAAGTTGTTATAATAACGATATATAATTAAGTTGTTATAATTAAAATTATTATTTATATTTGCGATAGGTATTAAGTCTTACTTTATTGTTTAGGTATGAAGGCGCGTCTGAAGAACCACTTTAGAGCCCATCAACTTTCTGTGTGGCTGAGGCTAGTCCCCGAGTTGCACAGAGCGGGAATGGAGGATATCGCTACTCGACATAACCTGTTTAAAAATCATAATGAGCAAGAACTATACGAAGGCATCGTCAGGCCTGACCCTTTGGCGAGAAATATCAACGACAACGATCAATTGAAACGAGTAAATGGATCGGTTTACGCTGACGCGGCTTTGACTACCGTCGATACTATTCTGGCGACATGCGTTACGCTATTACCGAATAGTAGGGACGTACAAACGTTGAATGCCACAGAAAACACTTTAGCTAATTTGGAGGCAGCAGGGTACGCCGCCTATTCAACGGCATTAAGCGTTACCATAGCTATAGGTTGCTCACTATTGATTTTAAATGTTCTGATATTCGCTGGAGTATACTATCAGCGAGATAAATCTAGGTCGCGGGGAAAACAACAACGCTTTAATGAAAAACACTTTGAGACTATCTCTGGAAAACATTCACATTACCACATAGATCCGACGCATACTCCTAGCTTAGTAGTAGATGTGGAAAGACACAATCGGAAGAAGCATCAAATGGGTAGTGATTCTCACTTGGCTAACCTGAACTTTAAAGGTCCGCTGAACGTACCGAAATCGCCACCGAGTCCGTCACTTAGTATAGAAAATATGATGATACCCACCAAAATTGGAAGTAGAAACAGTAGTTTTAGATTGCCCAACGTGAGTTATACTCATATGGGTGGATACGGCACGATGTCAAAGAATTTGAACCAGTTTAATAACTCGCCGCCCTCACAGGAGTTGAGACAGCAGAAATTCCTGCCTCCGAACGGTTCGGCTTCGCAGGGCTCCCCCTTAGGGCGGGAGGACGCAGCGAGAGGGGGGCCTCATGCCACTCTCCGGCGCGGAAAGAGCCCCCACCACGCCTCGAGTCTGCCACAAGCAGCTATTGACGAAATGAGAGTGTGACAGTTAATTATGTTTGACTCTACTTAAAAACTCTGTAAATATTTCAACATGTGACTTGAATATATTTTGAAATAAAACTATGTACATATTGGCTGAATTTCGTTTGTTAACATGAACTCGTATTTCTCAATTACTTGAGTATTATAAAATTATATGTAATTATATTGTGTTTCATTAATATTTGCTTACAATGAATTCAAATACGTCGGCTTTTTTAAGATTGTTTGTCACTTGTATTATATGGTGTGTATATTTTTTGTAATTTGGCTTCTTAGCTAGTTGATACGTAACTGACGTTTACGTTTAAGTTTACCATAAATACTTATTAGCCGTACAAAAGAATATTATTAGAAGAAGAAGATGAGTTATGCCACGTGGTCGTTCTGAAGTAAACCCCGTAATGTAAAATTTCTGGGCTTCCCTAAATGATCCATTTGAGGTGACATTGTAGGTACACAATGGAATCAAAAAGAGGTACCTTAAAACGATCACTTTGCTGCGAACGTCTTGCGGTCGACGATAAACAAGGTCATAAAAGGGTCTTTGTTTGGTTCCCGGGCGGGTATGGCAGCCGCATACGTAATTAGAATTGGAGAAAGACCAGTGGTGTAGACGGTATTTACCACATTTCTCTTATTTTGATACTTAAACAGTAACAATTTAACAATAAAGAGCACTTCATTTGAATCATAATATTTTATTTATATTTTATTGTAATTTTTTCACAGAGGATGATGCGATATCTGGCGAAACGGGATATTACATTAGGTACCTACAAACTATATAAAGCAAAATAGTTTATCGATTAATAGGTACTTATAAATTTCTTTCACAGTCTCGACTTCATAACCACCTGAAGACTAGGTATATTAATGACAGACTGCGCTCCAAATTTCACATAATATATTTTTCGTTTCTTACCTTGTAACCTACCGACCGAACCAGTCCTAGCTCAATCCGGCCCTAAGTTTAACTAACCAACGCGCATCAATCTACATATGTAGCTACAAATCCAAGGGTGGATCTGACGAAATGTATGAGGTCTACCGGCCCAGTTCCACTTCAGCCTAGCAGTCTTCTCGCCAACGTCAGCAATGCACCCGCATTTTAGGCAGTATGGTGTTCCGAATACGATCGGTAAGTAAACATATAACAAAAAGAAATATTTAATTTCTACTCTTCTTCTTCCTTATCCCGGCATTTTGCCACAGCTCATGGGAGCCTAAGGTCCGCTTGACAACTAATCCCAAGACGTAGGCACTAGTTTTTACGAAAGCGACTGCCATCTGACCTTCCAACCCAGAGGGGAAACTAGGCCTTATTGTGATTAGTCCGGTTTCCTCACGATGTTTTTCTACACCGAAAAGGAACTGGTAAATATCAAAATGATATTTCGTACATAAGTTCTGAAAAACTCATTGGTACGAACCGGGGTTTGAATCCGCGACCTCCGGATTGAAAGTCGCATGCTAAAACCGCTAGGCCACCAGTAGGTATTTAATTTCTACTAGGGGAAGAATAAAATAAAATATACTTAAACAAATTTGAGAAACTCACTTTTTTTTGTCCGTTTCACATAAAACGCCTCTAATATCGTTTGTCTATGTCTGACAATTAATAACTACATTGAAAATTAAAGTTAAAAATGATATAATAACCTTAAATAGAAAAAAAACTGAGTTATCAAAACAGTTAAAATGCCATTTAATTATTTACAGCCATAGTACATCTTATAAAGCGGGACTATTATCTACCTACTTTCAATCAATTTTTTTTTGAAAATGGGTCGAGAAATGACGGAGTTATGGAGTAACAAACATTACAAAAAAAACAACCTAAATGAGAACCTCCTCCTTTTGAAATCTTGAAGTCGGTTAAAAATAGGTAGAGTTTATCAAAATTTTCCTCCCAAACGATATTGCCTAAAAATGGCCAATAAGAAGGCGTGCGCTTCTCCTAAGGGTTGGCAGTATTCAGCAACTTTATGGTTTCATTTCTTCAGGCCCTTCATCAAAAAACTATTTCGATACCTTTGGGTTCAATTGGCGTAAAGGACAAAATGCTACTTTTCAGGAGACGCGAAAAACTGCGATTTTTTTTTAAATGGTGATATATTTTTATTATTTATCGAGCTATATTTTTGATGTGTATTAGAAAAGTACTCAAATTGTTAGTCTCTTTAACCTAAATTAGCAATCATATCTATAAATTAAATACGAAAGAAGTTAATGTCCTTTAAAATTGGTCAAAAACAGTATCAAGATCCTTTACCCCCATGAAAATTTTGTAAATTTAGTGAATCTTGTTTAGTAAGGAGTCGTACGTGACGTTCTCAGACTATTTTATTCCAAATTTGGGGTGTATTAGTTACCAGCCATGGTACACATGTTAACTGTTTTCAGCATAGTTTACTGTTACGACGCTTAAAAATGTATCAAACGGTAGTTAAATATGCTAGGTATATCCCGATCACAGTTGTAATTAATATTTTTCTGATAATATCTCTGATAATAATAAACAAAACACAATATTTTTAACCAATTATATAATTCAAAATAATTGAATGCTAGAAAAGTAGCTAATATTCGGGAATGAAAGTAAAGTAAATGTCCCAGTGCTTAACACTAGCTGCCTTATATTATAACAATCATAACATAACTGCTTTTAATCATAACAAGGGAAGTATTAGATCGGCTAAATATGATTAGAATTAGCATATCCAGCATTTGGACGTTTACTTAGTGAATAAAAGACCAAAGACTATAATTCAATACAGTAAGTTATAATAGTTAGGTAATAATACTGTTTCAATATTTCAATTTATTTCAAAATACGATACATCAAGATATTAAGTCGAAAAACACTATGAATTCCTATTCAAGTTATTCAAGTAGTGATTTCTGTGTTATTTAGTCCCCGTTACCTATAGCCGCAACAATAATCTGATTTCAAATACTTAAAAATATATTTTGTTAAAACGATTATGAAACAATTAAGTAAACGAATTAATTAAAACCGATTCGGGTATTAAGTATTAATTAACACTTCGTTCAGATACGTTTCAAACTTTCTAAAGTGCTTGAAACGATTTTTTTTCATCGAATTATTGTATTCGAGCTCAAGCAATAACACAAATAATTAAATTACGCACAAACAACCACTTCCACCGCTCAGGGACGGATAATAAACAGTCATAACATAACCCTGCGCTGGTCAAGCTGCATGCCCAATGAGAATCGGGTTAGCGAGGCGATGAGCAGTCGCTGATACACCTGTCTCGTTCTCCTAATCAACAAGAAATGCTAGTCGGAAAGGTACAGTGTATTATGCACAGGTTAGTACGTTGTCGCAGGACTATAAGAAATTCCACTGCGAGTAAAACAATGATAGTTGCGGGAAAAACACTGAGCTGAGGTTTCTAATTTGAAGGGCAAACATGACATTTTAGTAGTAAAGGACCCATAAAACGATTTATTTATTTGGATAGACCTTTACGCCCATGAACAAAGATAATAGCGGAAAAAAGTCTTAGCGTAAATGCTTTTAAATTTAAGGGCAAACATTACATTATAGTAATAAAGGTCCCAGAAAACGATTTATTTGATATTATTCACCGCTACGTCCATGTTACTTGTTTTAAATTTAGAGTTTAGAAACTAATTTGAGGTAGTAAAAGACACAAGTATTAGAAAAATCCTTTACAACCTTGCTCGCTTCTTATACTTATTAAAAAATATTTTTAGAGCGGGTCGTAAAGGGCAAGTAGCAAGTACAATAATATCATTAGTAAAATATGTCCTTTACGACCATCTTGTCTTGACCATACGATATGAAAAATCATTAATACAAGTGAAGAGCTTAAAGGACGACAAAAGACATATAAGTCACTCACAACAATATTTATATTTAGCGGTAACCTTTACGATAATATTTTTGAACATCTAATTCGTAACTGGTCATTTACGCAATTTGAGCTAAGCTGTTTTTGCAAGCTCATATTTCAAAAATTGGGCCGAAAAGGCCACTTTTTAAGAGATATCGAAATTTTAATATCTATCTATCTATACAGAACGATAGCGCTTGGAATTCTGAACAAAACTGTATATATAACTCATTTTCGCCAAAATGTCCTTTACGCCAATTGAACCCAAAGGTATCGTATGTACCTATAATCAAGAATCGGCAGAAAATTTGTTAGTGGCTATAAATATACAAGCATGCCTCCGAAAATGTAAGTGCACATAATTCAGTTTAATAGGTACTATACTTAGCGTACATTTCGAGTATAGTTCGTTAACTTGGTTGTGATGAAATTTAGCAATGAGCTTCTTTTTTTCAGCCGATGACTGCGTAACAAAAACGGATTTTATGCGAATACATGGCGTGCCATCGCTTATTCGCCAATGGCGAATACAGCGGGTCTCGGGGCGGCTAGGTATGAAGCCCAGTGGGTCGCACTAGCCCAAGAATTACATCAGTATGAGCCTAACAAGTTGGTGAAAGCCTGGAAAGGTGGTAAGTAATTACGGTGTAATTTATTATATTAATAGGGGGAAGTCCCCCAGTGGCGGACGCCTAAGACTTTTTGAAGAAAATGGAAAGAAGTATTCGCCTAGAAAGAATACAAAATGTTTTCTTGAGAGCACTTTGTTACAGGACCGGTACGCCTCTGGAATCATCAGCCAAGTCAGCCAAACATTTCAATATGATTTCCCTTTGTAATAGAAGACTCTTTTTAGACACACTTTTTTTCTTCAAAATCCTCAAAAATGAAATCAATTGCCCAAATTTGCTACAAAATATTATGTTTAATGTACCGCATCGCTCCTTACGTTCTCGTAATTTGTTTTATGTGAGTTTCGCACGAACTAATTATTCTAGACATACTTTTTTCAAACGAGTATCAAGAAACTATAATGAGTATTTCTGTGACATCGATCCATTTATGCACTCTCTTGCAGCTTTAAAAGAACATACGAGATCCAAACTGCTGTTGATAAAATAAATTATCACTATAATTAGTAGTAGTTAATAGTAGGTAGTTATCAGTTATGTTTTACTTATTTTCTCATCGCAAAACGCTTTTGTATCTTTTGATGTTTACATGTTTACATTATGAACCTCCAGGTCTGTTTTTATATATTTTTGTAAGTTATATCTATATTTTTATGTATGACTGTATGTGTTCTGAACAATAAATAAAAAAAAAAAAAAGTATTTGAAAAAATATATCGTTATTTATGAATTACTTTAATCAACAAACTTTAGAATCGAAATAAAATAACACAAACGCAACTTCTATATAAACGAATAGTAAACTTTTGCGTAGTAAAACTCAGTCTATGCAATTGGCACCTAGATCTCTTGCTATGGACAGTTTAAAAACGTTGACACCGCTTACAAAATATATAGGCTTCTGAACACCCTGAAATGTTAAGCACAGGCTTCGTATGGTACCCATGGCAAATGGAGTACTGCATCCAGTCTTTGTCAGTCTCAACATACCACGAGAAGTTTAAGCCATTGGTTAAAACCAATGACTGCTGTTTTCCCTCCTTTCTTAACTTCGCTCTTCGTTTGTTTAACGGAAGCTGTCGCTGGCTGTCGTGATCTACCAGAGTGAAAAGCCATTGAGAGTTAAATTACGTTTGTGTTCATCACAGATTTGTCTTTATTAAGAATTACCCATTATCACAGGTGTGCAGACAGGCTAAGGTTTAAATATTAGCATATTTTTTATGTGGAACATGGCGCGACGTAACGCGAAAAGCCCGGCGGACTAACAATGCGGCCGCGAACCGTGCTCGGGGAAGGACGGACAATGTCGTGGAAGTACCAGCGGTCTGCGAAGATGACCAGCTGGTACTTTCTGCGATCGGGACACCAAGATCGGAGGGAGTGGGCCCTGAAGAAACACGAATCGGGGATGTGAGTAATTGAGTATAATATCTAGGTTTGGTAAAGGATACCTGCAATAACAAAAGAGAATGCAGTAGTAACATACAAGGTGTTATAAAAATTAAAAAGTAAACAATAAACTTTTTCCTAACCACAAAACAAGACGTTCACGGATCCCTACTGTTTTTGTTACTCCTTGTATAGTTTGGCAAGAGCCGCTTGTCAGTGCAGCAGATTAGGCATAGTGAATCATTCGATACCTAGGTTCAATTGGCGTAAAGGACAAAATGCTTCTTTTCAGGAGACGCGAAAAACTGCGATTTTTTTAAATGTTGATATTGAGTGACTGATGTTGCGAAAGTATCAATACTGTTTATGACGGTCGCGTTGTTTCAAATCGTTACCGGCCTCTATAGGTAATACAATAACATACATTTGCCTTTTTTGAGTTTTAGGAAACAGATTTGTATTTTGGATTTTTTTAAACAGACAAATTGTAAAATTAATTTCAAATAAACTTGTCTGGGTGTCTGGCGACTTTAGAGCGGGCGAATATTTCGCTCAGCGGCCAAGGCTGGCAATCCAGCGGGGAAACCTAAAGTTGCCTGGGGACGATGCCCTAGGCAACTTTAGGTTTTTAATGTTTGCTTGTCATTATCTTGTAAATTTACTTTCAATTTAATTAAAAATTACTTTTCACAAGTCAAAAAAAAACACTTCAATAACATCACTAGACGAAGAACTCCTAAAACGAGTTGAGTTAAATGATCAAGATGTATCAATATAAACGATCGAGCTCGGCGAATTCACCGTATTATGACCGCATAAATTTTATAGCCGTGCGACCTATAAAAATTGCGAATTATCAAACTGGGTCGGAATTACCCACATAAATTATTACGGTTTTGAGGGGTTAGTGAGAAGTTTAAGGCCGTTACGACAACGACGTTACGACTACGTTAGTACAATTCATTCATTCATGAATGTGTATTTCAGCGTTTATTTCATAAAGAAACGATAACGGATCTTTTGTCCGCATGTCGTATGAAACTAAAAAACTTATTTTTATTTTAGTTATAGTTCCTACATTGTTTGAACATGTGATTTATAAGTTATAACGTAGAAAAACATTTTTGTTTCTGTCTTTTAGTTATATTTTTTTCAGTCCCAACCAAAAGTCAAAGTTGGTCAAGACTTCGAGTCACAGTGTAAAGACAATTACTAAAATAAAATCCGAAAATTATTAATTTTATTTTTTTGGGTTTTATACATAATTAAAAATTTTAAGACGTTGAGCATCCTTATCTTCCGTATTATCTTACCGTACCTAGTTGAGACAAAATTACGAAACTTGGCGTAACTATTTTATCAAAATAGTTGGTGTAACAAAATAATAACAAAACAGTTTGAATTTTTCCCATATAAACGGGAACCACCCATCCTATTGAACACCTGAGCAAGTGATGGTACCGTGCCTTGGCACGTGGACTAGGATCGTGTATGTGACCGCTCTTGAGCGGTCACATACACGATCCTAGTTATCGAAACAATCGACTCAGCTAATCCAACATTTAAAATCGGGATAGGACAAAGGTCCTGAAAGGTCTCGAAAACTGGTCCTGAATTTTGGTATGTTAAGTAGAGGTCCATTTTTCATGTGTACAGAATATATAATATATACAGACCACTGACGTTTGGGGACCTCGAGGACATCTTGAATAATGTGTTTTATCCTGGAAAAATTCGTATACTACTCTGAATCTACACACTCTATATAAATACGGATTAGGGCTACGTATAAAAATTTAAAGCTTACGAGTAGGTATTAAATTTTACACAAAGTTTTTCGAAAAAACGACCCATCTTAGAGAAAAAACTTCATAATCTATCCAGAGGAGGTTTTCTTCTTATGAAACTTCTACTTTGTCCCAAAATATCTAAAACTCCAGTTAACTTGATATTATAGTTTAGGAATTTCCCGAGAGCAAAATCTCAGTAGGTACTCCTGCTCTAATACTCATGTCACGGCAACTGAGAACTAAATTACCAGCTACTATTTTACACTATTTTAAAGCATAAGTTGTGAACTTTAAGGATTATTCAGAACATGAGAAAGTAAACTTAGGCAAAACTAGATATTACCATAATCAGTATGCCTTTGCATTAACAATAATAGATAATAATCTTGCTTATTTACCCTATTAACCCTAAAAATGACAGTGATCAAAATACATTATCCGCTACTCCTCACGAAATAAGAGATAGGTATGGCAGAGAAAACGTTGCCTGAGAAAGCCAAGAAACTTCAAAACACAAATTAGGTACTTTCAATGTTATGCAATGGCAAACGAAAAAACGCATTTCTTCTTTCTCAGCAAATGTGTTACTGGCATATTTTCACGAAATGAGTACAATATTTTCCCCTCGACATTGTGGACAAAACATTCTATACTTAAATCAAATTTGAAAAAAAAACGTAGGTATTGAAATATAGCAAGCTACACAATTTCTAAAGAAAAAGTCTGATGGATACAAAACCAAAAAATCAAAAACATTTTCACCATCGGAAATACAACAATTTCTCAACGAATCACCTGATTTTATTATAAATACTATTAATACTCTAACATGCAATCGCTTGTTGGTTTCGGGCAGCAGTCATGTTCGGCGTAATGTTTGCTGTTTGAAAATACCAAAAACCTACATAGAGGACTTTTAGTTAATGTATTGAATACAAATTAATGTATTGAATACCAAAAAAAAGACAGAACTTTTACAAACACTGGTAAATATACAACATAATCAAGAAATACATTGATCTGAGGCCAGCCGGTTGCAGAAATGATCATTTTTTCATAAATAATTATAATGGCAAATGCACAACTAGAACATTGGGATCAATACATTTGAAAAGAAAACAGGGGCATGGTCACTGTCTCTGGAGAACCTCTACCATTTAAAACCAGAAATGACACAGAAACGCCCAAAATGGCGTAAAAGGAAGGAAGGAAGCCAACCCCAAGAGACATGGGATAGAAGTTACCGACTCTGTAATAGTTCACAATAGATTAAGGAATAAGTATGTACAAAAATTCAAGGTTTCAGGAGGTCTAAATTACGTAAACCCGCGCTGCGTTAAGAAAAAATATTTGTGTGTTTGGTATATTAACTTATTAAGTTATTACAAATGAATACGATATTTCAATAAATATGACTTTTTGGACAAGGCCGTGAACTTTAAAAAAATTAAGGCATGAACGTGATTATTTCTAATGATTTTTTGAAGTAATATTAGTATATATGTATTATATCATATATAAGGTATTATATATTTTAAATATATATAGCTGTTTGCATGTTTGTTATATTTCATATCCCATACTTTGTTTATACATAATTATAGTAGGATATAGGTTTACCTATCTTGTAGGATATTAAATATTTTATCTTTATGCCGTTTAGTACAGCTTTTATGTCTACCGTTCTCCAATTCTCCCTCAATTGCTCAAGGGTTAACTGGAAGAGATCCCTGAAAGGGATAAGTTCGCCTTTGTACTAATGATGTGTGTTCTTTCATGTTTTATGTTTCTTTTTGTACAATAAAGTATTTTACTACTACTTACTACTTACTACTACTACCATTTAAATATCGCCATAAATATATTATTTACAGAAAATCAAAATTAGAACATTCAGCTTCAAATTCGAGTGACGAAGAAATATTAATGGAAACACCGCCCTGACTACAGGCTGTAGGTAGCAAAATTAGTCATGGATAACTTATTAACTCCAAAGTATGTCGTGAAATATGTTAACTAAAGTTATGCGGATGACATGGTTCTCGTCAGTCCATCGATCAGTGCCTTACGTTAGCTTTTAGCCAGAAAATACAGATTAATACAATGACAAATAGGATTGGGCTAAAGTTAGACAAATTCACAAATCAGTTGCAAATCTTTAAACAAAGAAATGTTGGGAAATCACATGCAAGACCGTATGTGGTGGCCGCGGTTCCTCATCAAAATGTTTATATATTAATAGATCCTAAAACTAATTAAATTAATGTAACAAATATAAGAGCCTCGGTAGAGAGTACCATTTTGTACCATTTGGAGTTGAAACTCTAGGTCCATGGGGTCCCAGCGCGCATAAGTTGTTCGCAGAAATCGCGAAGCGTCTGGTTGACGTAACTGGTGACCGAAGAGCTGGCGGCTACCTCGCACAACGTATCAGCATTGCGATACAGCGAGGAAATGCCGCCAGCATCCTTGGTACAATGTCTCAAGGGCCTATTTTAGATTTAAGCTAGTTATTAATTTCGTTTAGTAGTACCACTGTATATATATTATATGTAAATAAATAATTTAAAAAAATTAAATTAAGGGAAAGTACAATACGATACATTTAGCTCGTTATCATATTAGAAAAAGTGTTGAAGAAAATGTGGGGAATACTTAACAGTTGAACTAGAAATATGTATAGTAAGAAAAACATTACCACAGTTTTTAAATCTTTATCTACTTACTACATATCAATAAATTAGTAAATGTTGCCAGAGTTGTCAGACTAGAATTAAGCCTTCGCGACAAGATCCGACTTGACTATGTTTATTATTGAATTCAATAAGTACAATATACAGTAAACTAATTTTCAATCTACCAAGGTAATAAATAGGTATGTAGGTATAAGGATATAAAGCAAGTACCTATTACAAGTAGGTACCTATTATAGTGTTCCAGAAGGAGGCGCAGATAACTAAATTAGATTAATACTTTATTTTGTAATAGGTACCTACCTTTTTTTGTCTCGTGTATAGAGGGGTAAAGGATCTCCGCAATGTTTAACGATTGGGGAAGGAAAAACGTTCATCTCATTTGTTTTTTACGTCATATCCATTGTGGATATCAATTCCGGGTCCACACCTGCACGTGGTCCCCTCTGGTAAATGGTTGGAGTATATAGTACCTTCTACTTATATCAGGCAAACGTGGCAGGAAGAAAACTCGCCAAGACGCACAAGTTTTAAGGCTAAATAACCCTCTTCGCATGACAAGAACAAGAGTCAATCGGAATGGAACAAGCTGCAACAGCCTGCCTTCTTCGTTTTATTATAAACCGACAATTCAGGTAATAGAAGAAACTACATCAAATAATCAACATTCAACATTTCAAATACACGAACTACTGAACTTTTTATTTATTTTAACTACTGAAAATATTCAACGAACTAATATTTCAGTGTCAGGTAAAATATTTCAAATTGTCCAAATATTAAGTACTTACCAATGTTTCTCTTAATATCAAAATTAAAACTACAAATTACAAAAAACATGCTAATCCACGAATTGCCAATTCCCGGCCTCTTCAAATAATACCTCTATTGTTATTATCAGAACCGATCAGTTAGGTAAAATCATTTCTCATTTAGCAGAAATGTTATTAGAAGATGGCTCACTCGACATGCAATTTGTCAAAGAGCAATTGATATAAATAAGTAGGTACGGTTTAGTACAACAATCTTCGCAATATCCCGTAACCATTATTCCCTCTTCCCTCCTCCTTGAGTGAGGTCATGGTGTAATTTGCAAGTTTTTTTAAAAACATTTCCACTATTCGGAGATCGCAGGCAATATAGCGATAACGCATATTTTCAATCTAAAACATAGGAAAACCTACATTATATCATAAAACCTTCTTCTTTATTCGATATCGGTAAAAAACCGGACAAGTGCGAGTCGGACTCGCCCACCGAGGGTTCCGTACTTTTTAGTATTTGTTGTTATAGCGGCAACAAAAATACATCATCTGTGAAAATTTCAACTGCCTAGCTATCACGGTTCATGAGATACAGCCTGGTGACAGACAGACGGACGGACGGACAGCGGAGTCTTAGTAATAGGGTCCCGTTTTTACCCTTTGGGTACGGAACCCTAAAAATGTCGCTATATGTACATAGGTACCTCTTTATCCTTGACTTCGACTGTGAAAAGAGAATATTCGCAAGATTACTTGAGCGGAGCCCCCAAATTACAGTAGGTACGTACCGAATGTTCGTCAAAGGTTTGATTAGCTTAATTGGTACAGTAATATTGTATAAATGTTTTCGTACGGGAGCCGGGAGCAATTACATGCAGAGAGGGTATGTAGTAAACGTTGCGTAGGGCAGAAATTGGTCGGTTAACGAGAGGGAGTTGTAACTGGTAGAAATAAAATATCCCCAGTAATAGTGTGGGGGCCGTAATGACATTTCTACTGCTATATCATTCAATCCTGATGCTGAAAGGGCAGAAAGTTGAAAGTAAATTGTATGCTTACTTAGTACTTAGTAGTGTATTCATTTCTAGTAAGTAATGTTGGTTATTTCTCTTCTTAAACTAAGTTTTATTTTTGATTAACAATAATAATTGTTAGGGACTTTTTATAATTCATGTTAAAAGCAAACATCGCAAATTTGTAGCAATTTGGTGAAGTATTGATGTGTTTAAGGGATCTGTATAATTTGATAATTTTTATAACTAATAATCTAATATCTAATCATCTAATCATCTACTTATATAAGTACCTAATATTGTCATGCCTAATAATCTGTACAGATTTTTTTAAATCCTTTTAAAGCCTGCAGTCGGAATCTCCACACGAGTAGCCTGTGAGTTAGGTTAGGTTACGCGGTTACGCAAAAATACCTCCAAGTCACGTAATTAGTCCCTCACGGGTCCTGTGAACCCAGAAGTCAGAAATTTCACATTTACAAACGGTCGTCATCTCTAATGTCCGTCACTCGCGAACGCGCGCTCCAACTGACAGACACAACGACAAGTCAACGCGACGAACTTTGACATAAAGGTAGTTATGACTGTTTGTTTCTGAATAAATAATAATAAAAATAAAAAAAGTTACTAAGGACAACATCGTTGAGCGATACATAACGAACTAGTTAGTGTTCATAATAAAACCACTGGGTCCTGCAGAGCCATCAGCGAGCTGATATGTAACAGGTTGTAAGTACTAAAGTTGTATTGTACTTTGTACGGAATCGTCAAGCAGCGGATGTTTAGCGATACCAATCTTTCGAACACACTTTCATCGCGAAACCGTTCTGTCGTGCAACCGTTTAACGCGATAACGATCTTACGAACAAACGTTCATAGCAAACCCATTACGGCAAGCAACAGTTTATTGCGATTCTGATCTTTCGAAGATATCTAAGTTTGTCGCGGCACCATTCTGTCGAGTGTCGACCAACAATTTATCGCACGTTTGTAATTCGAAGTTTAATTTTCATAATGTATATAACTAGCCTATGCCTACATAGCTACGTCACTTCTTCTTCCTCGATTCCTCACTGACTGAGGGTCGCGACCACATGAGGTCGTTATTGTGTGCACCAAGGCTCTCCATTCTGCACGATTTTCCGCCTTCCTAATAATAGGCGCTTGTGTAGATCCCTGGCAGGCCTTTTTTACAGTGTCCACCCAGCGGGTTGGTGGATGTCCACTACCCCATCTTCCATCCACCATGCCAACCATAATGCGCTTTTCAAAGTTGTCCGGCTCCCGTCTGGCCACGTGTCCAAAGTAATTAAGGATCCGCTGGAGGCAAATGGCTGATAAACGGCACTGGATTTTCAATTCCGTCAGGATTGACGCATTAGTGCGGCGCGCCGTCCATGGAATACCCAACATCTTGCGCCAACACCACATCTCGAATGCGTCAATTCTACTCAGAGTACCTACTGGCTTTCAGGGTCCAGGTTTCCGAACCATACAGGAATATAGAGAAGACCAGGATGCGCATTAACTTGGTTTTGGTTGCTTTGCTGATTCCTCTGTTCCTCCAGATCTTCTCTAACCACTTAACTGCGGATTTAGCGATCTGAGCTCTTCTGATCACCTCTCGCTCACGATCGCCGTCCGCGGTGATCAGTGAACCGAGGTAGATGAAATCCTGTACGGTGTCCAGGTCTGACAGTTCTCCAGTTCGGATTAACGGGCCTGTCCTTTGCACAAACATCAGCTTCGTCATCAGCTACGTCACTACCACAATATATACTCACAAAGCCCTTTCATTTGATACCCCACATAGTCTGTTTTCAGTAAAAAAAATAGCATTTTAGTAGTTTCCTATAACAGAAAATTATACTGTTAAGGTAAGGTGGGTAAGACTATCTACAAGTGATAGTGGAATCCTCATACTGTTTTTCTTGCCCCGAGCAAAATAAACTATGTTAGTTTTATCCCAACATACCTTATTCAAATTGATGTACTTCTCTTATTTTTTATATAGGTATATGATTAATTATTTTTACACATTATCCACAGTTATTTGGTATAAAATATGGAATAATCCATTAAGTCGTTTTCAATTAAGAGCAGTTCGAAGTCAACTCTGGATTGACAAAATTTAGAACGTTTTCTAATATTTTTTTAGAACAAGTAGTGAAAATGTTATAGTATGTTACATGTATTTATTATAATCTACTCACAAAACCCTAAAGCATTGGATACCCCACATGGTATGTTTAAAAGAAGAAGAAAAAAAAAAATCTGACGATCACAATACCTATCTAGATTCTTATAAATTAACATTAGTGTAATTTGTACTGTGATCAATGATCATATGTTTTAAAATAAATAAATATAATCTAATATTTGTACCGCCGACTTTATAACGTCACCACCCGGGTAGGAACCACCACCATTTATATTGTATTTGGACATCATACTGAATGCACTGATACCAAATATACTCGTATCCGAGATGACTTGAGCGAAAATCGATTTCTAGGAGACTTTAGACAAAATACTTATAAAATGATTCACTTTTGAGAGATGCAGCTACTTCTGTCAGTGACGATTCGGTCCAGATTTGGGTGATAAGAAGTAGGCATTTATTTTCTTCTGTAATTTCATGTTTTAGATCAGAATCGCTGTCTCCACCACTCATGTTTCAATTATATATTTTCGTGCTAGTTTTGTTCGATACAAATGAACGCTGACACTGTTGATATTTCATATATTAAAATGTTGGTAAAGCTATAACACTTTCGTTTATATAGCTACTTAGTCTCTCCGGCCAAAGCACATTACCAAAGAGTTCTTATAATATTAAGTAATATGGTAATATGAGTTTCATGCAGCGGATATTGATATTGTAATGAAGACCATCAGGGTTGGCATTCTCATTTACGGTGTGTTGACGCTTTTAAGATTTGGCTTGGCACCGACTTCAAACGTTGCTAGCGTATATAAAACGGGATTATATTTTCTTTTTTTTCTTTTTGAAGTTGGTTTTACTTTTTATTCTCTCTGGTTGACCCAGGTATGTACACATACCTACAGGTACTCGTCTACATTTATTATTCTAGTGAGTTTGCACTTACGCATAATTGTCAATTTTTTGGAGTTATACATATTTGTTGTACACTATATAGAAAAACATCGTACGGTGTACGTGCGCATGCGCGAGTATCATTCGTACACAATTACGCACTTGCATCAAATGTTTTCTGTAAACAAAAAAATCTAACATTACTAAGCGTGCCAGGGTCGTTAATACATAGCTGCTGCTAATATGAGGTCGCTCAGAGCTGGCATGTCGCCAGTAGCTGCCGATATAATGCCTACGGTATACATGGAGCAACGGAATCCTGGTTTAACGAAACATTAAAACACGATCTAGGGTGAGATTGTATAAGTATACAAACCTTATTGAAATGTAAGTATTTGACCACCGCCCCCTTTAGTGACATTATATTACTTGCTAAGCATTAGACGATAATCTTTAATAATATAATTTACTAAAAGACATAAACAGGAATATAAAACTAAAACTAACTACAATTAAAATAAGTAAAACTAAAAATTAAATATACAAAATTTGGTGCTCTCGGGAGGGTGCCCAACACGCAGGCAGCGTTCCAGCGCTGGAGTGCGATTGAAAAGCATTAGACGGTTTTTCATTGAGTAGGTATGTATGTAATATATAAAATTATTATGTTACCGGAAACCCGTTTTTGGTTAAAACGTGTTTTCCCTTGTTAAAACTAGTTTTCCGTAAGGCCTAGGTAAAAACTAGTTTAAGACGAAACAGGAGCTGAGTTTTAAATATTTTAGGTAAATATACCCGTCTCGCTAACGGAAGCGGCACCTAAAAGTAGTGCGATAAGGACAAGGCGAAAAATCGAGGTTTCGCACTCCTCTGTTTCCTCCTCCAAAACTTAACCAATCGTAACCAAATTTGGAAATCTAAATGATTATGAAATTATCTGTGTCGGACCGTTTTGCTTTTTTGGCTAATTGATATCAGTTTTGAATGCCACGCCTCTCATTGCGGCATAGTCAATTAGGCCATTTTGGCCATTTTTGAAGGGCTCTAGCGCCTTAAAAAACAATAATATAAAAAAAAAGCAAAACGGTCCGACACAGATATTGACAATATTAATCTGTGATGAAAAAATCATTGCTCTAGCTTCAAAAACCACGGAGGAAAACGAGGAGTACGTTTGTATGGAGAAATGACCACTCCCGTTGGCTCTTAATCTGGGAATTTTTATAGTCAATATGCTTATTGTACCACGTGCACAACTCCGACAAATTGCGGCGAAGGCTCCGGATTGTCGTGTCTTCGCAGCGTTTAAATCTTTCTAGCCACATATTACCCACATAACATGACTGATATTTTCAAGTACGTGCATGCTGTAAACAAGCGCCCCTGACGCTTATGTCGCGTTGAGTGGGTAGTTGTTGCCTGCGGCAACGCAACCGCCCGCTTAGCTCGGCTCATTCATGTTAAACATGCTGAGGTTTAGGGATATTCTGCTAGCAGGTACTGCGAGTGCGGTTGATTTAGTTAACTTATACTATCATCGAATTAATGTTTGGTACATTTATATGGAAAGCAAGTACTTATGGAAATAACTAACCTCACCTAGCAACAGATTTTATGACTAAGTTCTTCCGAGGCGATAACTCATAAAGTGGTGTATAAAGAAGCCTTGTAAAAGTCAGCTATCGCTTCATCACTATGTAATGGTGGCTACCATTACACAGATAAATAAAGTATATAAGATAAATAAAGTAATGAGCTTAGAGAGCTCACTCCATATACATAGGAATAATATATCTTCGCTACGCTTGTAAAATCCAACATGTGGTTTTTTCAAATGGTTTTTGACGTATTTTAATACAACTTTTTAAGGCGCATATTATTAAAATCCATTTTTCTCTATATTAACTGGTTCACATAAAGTTAAAATCAGCTATGTAAAATAAGCCAAGTTAGCAGCGCAAAATGCGCAAAATGTTAAAAAACACATAGGGGATTTAACAAACTACGTATATAACTAAATAAGTGCTTAATCAAAATGATATCGATACCTTTGGGTTCAATTGGCGTAAAGGACAAAATGCTACTTTTCAGGAGACGCGAAAAACTGCGATTTTTTTTTTAATTTTGATATATTTTTGTTGTTTATCGAGCTATATTTTTGATGTGTATTAGAAAAGTACTCAAAATGTTAGTCTCTTTAACGAAAATTAGCAATCATATCTATAAATTAAATAGGAAAGAAGTTAATGTCCTTTAAAATTGGTCAAAAACAGTATCAATGTCCTTTGCGCCCATGCAAAAATATATTTTGTTAGAAGGATTATGAAATAATTAAGTAAATGAATTAATTAAAACCGATTCGGTTATTAAGTATTAATTACCACTTAGTTCAGATAAGTACGTTACAAACTTTCTGAAGTGCTTGAAACGATATTTTTTCAACAAGTTATTGTAGCCGAGCTCAAGCAATGACACAAATAATTAAATTACGCACAAACAACCACTTCCACCGCTCAGGGACGGATAATAAACAGTCATAACATAACCCTGCGCTGGTCAAGCTGCATGCCCAATGAGAATCGGGATAGTGAGGCGATGGGCAGTCGCTTATACACCTGTCTCGTTCTCCTAATCAACAAGAAATGCGAGTCGGAAAGGTACAGAGTGTATTATGCACAGGCTAACACGTTGTCGCAGGACTATAAGAGATTCCAATGCGAGTAAAACAATTATAGTTGCGGAAAAAACACTAAGCTGAGGTTTCATTACATTACATTTCAGTAGTAAAGGACCCATAAAACGATTTATTTATTTGGTATTATTGACCTTTACGCCCATGAACAAAGATAACAGCGGAAAAAACTCTTAGCGTAAATGCTTTCAAATTTAAGGGCAAACATTGCAGTATAGTAATAAAGGTCCCAGAAAACGATTTATTTGATATTATTCACCGCTACGTCCATGTTATTTGTTTTAAATTTAGAGTTTAGAAACTACTTTGAGGTAGTAAATGACACAAGTATTACAAAAGTCCTTTACAACCTTGTTCGCTTCTTATACTTGTTAAAAAATATTTTTAGAGCGGGTCGTAAAGGGCAAGTACAATAACATCAATAGTAAAATATGTCCATTACGACCATCTTGACCATATGATATGAAAAATCATTAAGACAAATGAAGGGCTTAAAGGACGACAAAAGACTGTAAGTCATTTACAACAATATTTATATTTAGCGGTAACCTTTACGATAATATCTTTGAAAATCAAATTGGTCTGGTCATTTACGCCCTTTGAGCTAAGCTGTTTTTGCAAAATCATAGTAAAAAATTGGGTCGTAAAGGACACTTTTTAAGAGATATCGTAATTTTAACTATACAGAACGATAGCGCTTGGAATTCTGAACAAAACTGTATATATAACTCATTTTCCCCAAAATGTCCTTTACGCCAATTGAACCCAAAGGTATCGATATTCTATAAAAAATAACCCGATATGTGTGTCAGAAAGTACTTTCATATCGGTTTTTGCAACTCAATAAAATTCTGCTATGTGCCAAAAATGTTAATAAAAAAAGCTCCTAAAATAAGAAGTTAAAATTTCCAAATCTTTCATCATTTAATGTCCCATTGAACACTTTAATTGAAAAATAAACATGTTTTTTGTGTCTCCTGTACAGTTGGGTTTTTTAACATAGAGGATTTTACAAGCGCAGCGATGATATTCAATCTAGCTTTGTAAAAACTTATGTATAGTAAGAATTAACCATAATAAATATTTGATTTTAAGCGAACTTCAACGTTAAGTTTTACTATATATTCCGTACCTACAACTTATTTAGGTTATACCCCCGATTTCGTTCACGTAAAATTGGAATGTGAAAAAGGTACCTATATCGATACTATACGTGTGAACTATTTAGTGCGTTATTCTGTAAAACCAACCCTCGACGTCTATGTTTACCGTATCGGTCGCTTCTAATAAATCCACTTATCAGTTCAATAAATCCACAAAGACCATTTTATTGTGGCCCCTTTTTGCAAATAATTCACCGGCTTAACCTAATTTTAGGCCAATTTGGGCTATTTCGATTAGCCATCTCTACCTTATGGCTACCTACTTGAATTTAAACTAGCTACAAAAATTATAGGTACGTACCTAAAAATCATGATAAAAAAACCGGGCAAGTACGAGTCGGACTCGCGCACGAAGGGTTCCGTACCATAATGCAAAAAACGGCAAAAAAAAAACGGTCACCCATCCAAGTACCGACCCCGCCCGACGTTGCTTAACTTCGGTCAAAAATCACGTTTGTTGTATGGGAGCCCCACTTAAATCTTTATTTTATTCTGTTTTTAGTATTTGTTGTTATAGCGGCAACAGAAATACATCATCTGTGAAAATTTCAACTGTTTAGCTATCACGGTTCGTGAGATACAGCCTGGTGACAGACGGACGGACGGACGGACAGACGGACGGACGGACGGACAGCGGAGTCTTAGTAATAGGGTCCCGTTTTACCCTTTGGGTACGGAACCCTAAAAACAAAAGGTTTCGAAAACATAGAGAAAAAGCCCACAAAGGTTGGCGCAAACAGTTCGGTCGAGACTACTTTGAGTGTCTGAAGGCAGACTGAATTAAACAAGTCTGTGACCGCTCCTGGTTGCAGAAATGTTCCAACAGGGTAATAAGTCAAAGCAGGTAGAGACAGCGAGTATATATTTGCAAAAGCATTGACTATTTTTAAATTTTGAAAGTAATTTTGTAATTGACCGGAGCGTAGCGAAGGTCTACGTTTCGACTGGAGCATTTTGCTTTTGTATGTCCGGATGTTCTCCTCTACAGGTCGCAATTCTTAACCGAATCTCGTGAAATTTTGTGACTGGATTCTATGTCTAAATAAAAATTTTTTGTCCGTCCGGTTTTTTGAATTTTTTTAAAATGGCGGAGTCGTGATAGCTCGCGCCTAAACAAATAGTGGTATCGGTACCATACGAGTGTTTTCTTTTTGAGATATGTTTATAGATGAAATGGCCAAAAATTCAGAAAATTTATTTCGCTGGTTTCGGAGGTATTGAGATATTTAATTTTAACTAATTTTAATTTGAGAAGGAGTAGCTAAATTTCGTCAACCCATCTAAGAACTATTTGGCTCAGTTTGTAAACGTTCGCTTTTTCTGTTTGCACAGAGGGTCTGGGTTCGATCCCCAGTAATTGTATGCTGGGATATTATAACTTTTTGTATTTTTTTACACATAAATTTTGTATTGTTTTTTTTTTAATTTACTATATTTAAAGCTCTTAGCACCATGTTATTTCAAGCACTGCTCGCGAGGTCTACAGCTCACAGAGCCACTAGTAATAAAACGTTTTTGCTTAACTAATAATGAAACAGAGCTATTGTGTTTAACTGTTTATAAAAATGAATAACTTAAACAGAAAATACTATAAATGTTTTGAACATGCGCAATAAAATCGCACAGTTTAAACAAGACATACAGACCTTTTATTCAGTCCTTTCACAATCTACCCACTTGACACCCGATTATTATGCTGTTCCTGAGAGATCTCGGAGCAATAAAGATATCGGCCGGGATATTATGAGCATCACTGGAAGCCACAAAGACGAAATTCCTTGTCCCGTTCTGGGTGAAATTACGATGTTTCTCGTGTGGTGAAGACGTTCCCTTGAGAGGACTGTGGGATCTAGAGATGGGTCGCGGGTATTTACCCAATTTACCCACCCAGGTAAATACCCATCTACCCGGTATTTACCCGTATCTACCCAAATGGACGGGTAGATTCATTTCTTGTTGCACATGTCGATTTGTGTTAAAATGGAGATATAAACCGAGTTAATGGTTGTAATTTTTGTGTGTCATTTAAAATGAAATGGTTTAGTGAAATCTGCAGTTGTAACTAAGGATTTTTTTGTATAATTTTGATCAATAATAAAAAAGGCCGTCATTAGTATTTTTTTAAAGATTTGAGTAAATTATCGAACTTATACGTTGATAATACACATTCGAACTTCGGTCGCGGAGGGTGCGTTGGGGGGGAGGGGGTAAAAGTGAAGTTTTTCATATTTCTTGGAATCTGTCATTAATATCGAAAAGTGTTGTATGTATAAACTAAAGTAGACAGAATTTCCTACAAAAAGGTTATATATTTTTGTCCTAAAACTAATATATATAATAGTATTTGACTTATGAGCTTCCCAAGTTGGGATACCGCACAATTTTTTTTTATTACCATTCATAAGTAGTATTTATTTTCATCTTTCTAATGTATATTAAAAGCGTTTTAAAACATTTTCGGAAGCCAGGGTATGTTTTTAAACGATTTTCATAATTGGACTGATATGTTAAAATCGAACTTCACCGCATAGCAACCCTTTTGTAATTAGTTTGAACATACAATTTATGTAACATTATAAAAGTATTTTGTGTATTTGGCTGAATGGGAAAGTGAAATATTGTGTGTTAAGTTTACAAGTTATATAACATTTCATTTATATAAATATATTTAATTTGTGAAATAAAGTTTTTATACGTAATGTAATAAATTAAAAATTGAGAAATAAAATTATACAAAGTTTTGAACATCCCTTTGGCGTGGACGTACGTATTACTATCCGAAATAAATAATAAAAATTTGGAAAAGTAAAAATCACATGCGAGACAGCTACGTAAAGTTCCAATCTTTTGAGCATAAATATAAAAAACAGGGCGATAAGACGCCAGCCGCTCCCGCTATCTCTTATTATTTAACAGTTATATATAGTCGCCCACTTGGGTCTTTTGTGAGCCCCCATTGTTTGCACAGGCCGTCTTTAAGGACCTGCTTTACAACCTAACTAGGAACTTGAATAGAGACTTACGAATGTTACGATCCAACGCTATAATGGAATATTAAAATGTTCATCAGCACGAACCTCAAAGAAACATTAGTCAATAATTTAACACAAAATAACAAAACATGAAAGATTAAGTAGTGTAGCGTTGATTGAGAGTAGACGAGCGCATTCGTTGATTGCACCTCGAAATACCAATCGTACAAACCCACTTTTTCATGATCTTTAACACTACAACTCACTAGGTACCTTGTAGGAGTTTTGGCAATACCTATCTAATAATGGATAATGTTAAGAATCATTTCAAAAGTTTATCTTCTGAAATATATTTCATTAACTTCATATTTCTTTAAATCTCTTGTTTTAAAGTTAAGTCGAGGCGTCCTGCCTTTTATAGATTTTCTGTATATTTCTGAACATATTTTTTTTTAATAATAGCTCTTCAGAATCGTCGTACACTAAGAGCTATCATATACCTCGGATATAGGTATAGATATATAAATCAATGTTGCAGACGTATACCTAGTAGTAAAGTGGGGATGATAATAAGGTTTGTTAGTTAGTTAGTTTCAAAACGAATGGGGATTTTCAAAAACCATATTATACTGAAGTAATAGAGTAAGAGTAGACACTATGCGACCACACTTTTGATACTGTTCCACGCGTGTTGAATAATTTAAAATCTTGTCTCAACGATAAATAACCTTCTATAAAGAGCGTTGTAGATTATGACGTAATAATATGTAAATTAGCCTTCCTTGACGTCTTCCCTCCTCGAGTTATAAGCGGTAAGCATAAACAGAATATTTATTTTGTGTGGGTAAAGGAAAATAGCTCTCCTAATCCCATCTTAATGAATAACATTGGCGTAAAGGGAACATATCCTACTAAGATCATTTTAGCAATATGGTACCAAATTACCACCGTGGGATACAAATACCTACTTTTTTCTATGTTTTGTAGAGAATGGTCTATCTAAATCAAAAGGTAGCAGTCGCCTGCAATACGGAACAAGACCGTGATGATTCATATGAATATGCCGCAGCAGAAGAAAAACACGGAACACTTTATGGTCTCCGTACCAAGGCAAGGCTACGAATACCACTATTACACCTCATTGGCGTCACACCAGAAATACGGGAACAGTATTATAGCTGCTATAATTTATAGGCTATAAATTATAGCATATGTTTCGTAAAGTTAGTATTTATTTACCTAAAAGTTAACTTTATGTTATTCAAAGCGATTACACGCATAATGACATATCTCCGCTGATTGACACATACGCCAATGCCATAAACTCCATATTCCACATACGCGAAATGACACTTTGGTGAAATACCATAAACTCCATATTCCACATACGCGATATGCCACATCGGTCAATTCGCTTACGCGATATGCCACATGGGTGAACTTCGCTTACGCAATATGCCACATTTCTTATAGGTATAGTATTACTGTCAAAAAATGATTCCCGCGGAAAAAAGGACCAAACTGAAATAAATCCTAATTCTTTTTGAGTGTTATTGAAGTTAAAATTTCAATAATATGATAATCTCAATAAAACGATGTTTTGTGCAAAAAAAAAATATTTATTCTTAAAGCATCATAAACTTCATAAAAAAATAAAATGTCCGAATCTCTTCGAACAAAATAATAATTATTATTATTGCTTATCAAAACGTGTGCATCTTACGAGTAATATAAACTAAAATAAATGTAAGATTCCTACTCAGTCTCTCTTGCCAAAGATCTTCAATTTATAAAATATAAATTTTCGCAGAAACTGCACACCAGTAATCCGTTTTGATTCTAAATTTTGCAATAGATTTGAATACTTTTTGCCGAAAAAGATATCTGCAGGCTTTCTATTGCGTCGTGGCTGTGAGAATATAAAACTCAATTTTATTCGGTAATCATGGAAACCAGCTTCTGCCCGTAGTTTTTGTATGAATATGTACAATCCGGGATGCTTTGTCATTATGCCGTTGATTCGGTGGTGCCAACCTTCGAGTGTATTGTTGGTGCGATGGGCATAGTAAGCGCAACTTATTTGGTCTTGGTTAAATATTGTGAGCCATTCTCTCTCAAAATATTTTTTAAATGTTTTCATATAATCGGTCATCGGCGATAAGTTCAAAACTGATTGCCAGTTTTCCCGAATTAAGGCACCTGGGAGCAAAGGCAGATTAGCAATGAGCCTTATGGCTTTACGACCATGTCTAGTTTTGTTCAATTTAATCTTTCTAGCTTGTCGCTTAACAGCCCGCGAAAAATGAAACTGGCAACCTGATATAATGACTTTGGGGTATATACAGCGATTGCATTAACGACTGCTATCTCGTAATCACATTTAAAATTGTTTATTTGCAATCGTAACACATCCCGTAGGTACCGAAAAAATCAGGTGTATGTCACCTGAGTCTTGTTTGGAAGAAGGGCAAAAATGATTGGAGCCACATTGGTCGAGTCAGTCGTTGATCCCATGTCAACGTGTATGCTATATAGCTGAGAAAAAACTGACGGAACACTGTAATGAGTTCCATCCCCAAATAACTGTGCATCATTTGGCACAAAAAACTTTACATAATTACGTGCTGTTGTTGTCATAAATATCAACATTTTGTCATCTAATCCGTCGTCCCATAACAAGAAATCTTTTGCGAGTATTTCCGGTACTTTAACCTTATTCAGTTTGTTATGTTTCAAACACTCCGTATTTAAAAATGTTTTCCTTGCCCTATACAGAGAATCCTGTATTTCTTTTGTTGTAGGCACGTAGCCTAGGTAATCAGAGGATTCCTTTAAATTGCTGAACTTTTTCTCTACAATCGCCTGTATTGGTGACAAATCCTTGCATACGTCTGTTTTACATTCAGCTTGTAGTAGAAAAATTGTATGAACCTTCGAATCAGCTTCACATCTGTGTTCACTTTTTCCAATGACCTTTTATTTATGACTTTTTCGTATGATTTCGGTTTTAGATTGATTTAATGTAACAGAAGCGTGACAGTAACGGCGATGCACACATCTCCATACCGTGGTTTTATTTTTGTTCTCTCTTGCATTTTATTATACCTGTATCCTTCGTGTAAAAGGGTTTCGTATCCTTTTTGATTTACAGAAAAAAGTAAATCATCCATTTTATCGTAGGCTATTAATTAAATTATGGTGACAACGCAAAGTTGACAGAAAATGAATAACCTTCATAAAGACACATATGAATTGAAGTGGCCAGTTTGCGATAACACTTAAGAAGTATTTATCGAGATATTAATCGAACGAGCGAGCGAAGCGAACGAAATTCTTACATTCAACTTTGAACACGCGGCTGGCTAGCGGCACGTCCCGGCATTCCGATGTTTTTAAGCTGAACTGTCAGAAGATAGTTTGATACTCAATAACTAAAGTAAATTTGTTCTAATTTAAATGAAATTGGGTAAAGGTCGAGGGCATTATATTTTAGTCGTTAAATTACGAGCGGGCTCGATTAATAGGTTATTGAGCTAGAAGAGCTTAGAAGGCCAAAAAGCTGTTTGTGCAAGCTTGCTATTCTGATCATTTTATTTGCAAGAAAGTATGGTCGAGTTTGGTATCAAATGAAAGTGCTCGGCTGACACTTTTATAATATCGTTTTTAAATTTACCATTTTGAAATAATTAGCAAGATAAAAATAAACATAGATAAAAATAAAATAAATATAGGTATTTGACATTTGACAGGAAACATTTCGGCTTACCACAGATACAGTTTATTTTAATCTATGTGGTGACTTAAAGCCAGATCAGTTTATTTGACCCTCGCCATTTTGCGGATTTTCAATGGTACTAATTTCTTTTACTGGCAACAAGTACTCTTTGACAACGAACGTTGGATGTCATCGAATGTCACCGATGTAAACAAACGGAAAATATCTACGAATATATTCAAATATAAACGGTTTTATTACAATTATGCCAAAAAAAATTACCAAAGATGCGAAAAAAATTGTAGTGAATGCAATCAAATACTTACAGCTTAAAAAAGACGAAGGATTACATAGCATTCCAATAAACAATGTTTTAAAGTTGGTTGTTGACATGACCGGTATTGACATTTTATAGTGCGGTTTTATTGAACTGGTTAGTTGTTTGGTTTAAAGTTTAATATTTCATTTAAGGTTTATGTAGATCGACGATAAAAATCCTATAATCGAATTGGAGACTGGACGTTTTATAATCGAGGTTGGTGGTCCTGAAAGCGACACAACATCTGATGAAAATCAGACTTCGTCAGAGTCAGAAAACAAAGAATATATAAATATTGAATATTTAGAATCAGATTTTGACGAATAGGTAAATTGAAAGAACCGAATTCTCTGTAAGCAATGACATTATACGAGTATCAACATGAAGCCAATGCCCACTATCCCGACATCCCGACTATACATGACGTACGCACATTATTGCCATACGTAAGCTGTTTGCAGCGACACTATCTCAGGGTTAAATAAACTGTTGTCAGGCTTTAAATCTATCAGTTAAGGGCTCCACAGACCTTGCAATAAATCCACGCGATTTTTGACCCAATGCCGCCTATAGTGCGACATAAAATAGTAGAAATTAAATAAAATGGAATTCAAAAATGTCCATACAAAATTGCCCATTGTCCATGTGACAATTACGTAGAAAGTGGCGCCCTCATTTATTAACCGACTTCCAAATCTCAAACGGAGGAGGCTGGAGGAGGTTATCAATTTGATTGTGTGTTTTTAGGGTTCCGTACCTCAAAAGGAAAAAACGGAACCCTTATAGGATCACACAATTTTAATCATGGAGGCCACTTTTGGGGGGGGTAAATAAGTAAATTAAAAAATGTTTTTTAAACTATATCGTGTTACATGTCAAATGAAAGAGCTAATTTTAAGAATGCCAAATATATATTTTATGTATTTTAAAATAAATAGTTTAGAAGGTATTTAAGAAAATAGCCAAAAAATTACCATTCCCCCCCCCCCTTTATCTCCGAAACTACTGGGTCTAAAATTTTGAAAAAAAATTATACAAAATAGTTCTTTATCTATACATGACAGGAAAACCTATTAGAAATGTGCAGTCAAGCGTGAGTCGGACTAATTACTTAGTTCTTGATCTGACCCCTACGGGGGGTAAAGGCAATTCACTCGCGTTTTACATATAAAAAATTCATTGTTAAAAATTGGGTAATGTACGGAACCCTTGGAACGCGAGTCCGACTCGCACTTGACCGGTTTTTTTTTAATGTTTGTTACTCCATATCTCCGTCATTACGGGACCGATTTTGAAAATTCTTTTTTTGATTGTATGTATATACATACAGATTGGTCCCGTTTTTGTCAAAACCCAGTTCTGATGATGGGATCCATAAGGAATCGAGGGAACTCCTCAAATCTTAAAGGCATACATATAGTGATTTATTTGGACCTCTATACGTACTGGTTGGAAGCGACCCGCATCCAGCGTCTTCCGGCGACCTTAACAAGGTCGTCTGTCCATCTTGTGGGTGAACGTCCTACGCTGCGCTTGCTAGTCCGTGGTCTCCACTCGACTACTTTTCGACCCCATCGGCCACCTTCTCTGCGTGCAATGTGGCCTGCCCATTGCCACTTCAGCTTGCTAATCCGGTGGGCTATGTCGGTGACTTTAGTTCGTATGCGGATCTCCTCATTTCTGATTCGATCACGTAGAGAAACTCCGAGCATAGCCCTCTCCATAGCTCGTTGAGCGACTTTGAGTTCTGAGATGAGGCCGATAGTGAAAGACCACGTTTCGGAGCCGTAAGTCATCACTGGTAACACACATTGATTAAAGACTTTCGTCTTGAGGCACTGAGGTATGTCGGACGAAAAGACGTTACGTAGTTTCCCGAACGCTGCCCAACCGATGCTGCCTTATAAAGTATAATGATGCCAAACTTACTAGCCCCTCCCGCTCAAACCTCCGTACACCGCACCGCACGCGCCGTTAAGTGGGTTAGGTAGGTTTGAACTGCGATCCTCACAGAACCGAACAAATGTGGGTTAGGTTAGGTTAGAACTGCGAGCCTTACAGAAACGAAATGCTACTAGAAAAGTGGGTTTGGTTAGGTTCGAACTGCAATCCTCACAGAACCGACTGCTATGACAGAAGTGGGTTCGTTAGGCTAAAACTGCGACCCTTACAGAAACGAAATGCTGCCTACTATAAAAGTTGGTGGTTTTACCTCCTTAGAAGCCGGTTTATTTTTCTTAAATAATATTTTCTACTATTTTATGTCGCACTATACGAGTAAGTAGGTGCAACAAAATCGCTCTATATAATTTTTGCCAAACCGCGAGTTCTCAGTTCAGGGCGAGCTACTAGTTATATTAGGGCCCGGCCACATGTCAGCGGTGCGACGCCGCCGCCCGCCGCCGAGCGGCGCCGCCAACCGCTCTGCGGCGTCGCCCGCCGCACCGCAAAATTTAGCGGTGCCGCGCTGCGGCGTCGCGTGGGATGTGGCGCTGCATAGTAATAGCAGATTGTTAACCAAGGGATGAAAGTAGCGCTGGGTCGTTTCGAGTTTTCCGTGAAACGAAACGTAACCGTTTTTTAAAATCACGTAACTGTTTTCAAAAACAGTTTCTAAAATAACTGGATGCTGTGTGTCGAACGAAATGAAACGAAATCGCATTGAAGTAATAAAACGTACAATACGCAATTCACATTTCAAAAAAACCTAATTTGCATCGTCTCACATATGTCGAATATAACTTGAGCCCTAACTTCAGTACTTTATAAAGAGAAATCGATAGGTCACACATAAAATGGCCCCTCAATTTGTGATGCTAGCGAGTGTTCGTTAAGCGTCGTGAATCATTTGTAACGTTGTTCAATTGACGCTACTTGCTTTAATTTTACGCATTAAAAGATTATTTAATTTAAACCCTAATGCTTAGAAAATAGAGCACTTATTTGTCTAACGAACATTGAAGTTTTTGAATATAATGGCCTGGTAAAAAGCGCGCCTAGCGTCTACCTGAACAAAGCTCAATCCGTTTCGTTTCGTTTTTATCTCTATCTCGCTCTTTCGTTAGCCGATAACCTATATCTGTCCCTGCTCATCGGAAAACGAATAAAACAGTTTTGGAGCTGCGTTTTGCTTTGCGATAGTTGCGTCCGTTATGCGCGACTATGTTATCGTATGTCGCCGCCTCTTTGTCATCGTTTTTATAAAAACAGTTTGTCGTTCCTACCACAAACTGTTATTTCGTTACAGCACAAGAAAGTGTTTTTAAATACACTCACGAAAAAAAACGCTCAGCTTTAGATGAAAGTCACTCATTTCTGCCGAGGTAGTTTCGAACGCAGTGAGAGCGCCTATAGTCCGAGGCTGAAATGATGCCTTTCACCCGAGTTAAACACTCTACTTTTAATTTCGAATACGAGGAAAGTAAAATGCATGTGTTTTTTTAAAACATGACTAAGTATACATTTTTATAGTATTTTTTGAGGGCACTTTCAATTAAAAATTTTGGCATAAGTATCGTTATTTATGAAAGGCTTATTATTAACCGGGCAACTAAAATATTAAACAGGAACTATCACTGGGCATATAATAATATAATTTGGCTATGCATTAATATTTTAGCGCCAATAAAATAAATTAAGCATCATATTATTAAAAAACTGGCAGCAAAAACAAGCCACCCGAAAAATTTATAGGGAACGGGAATTCATAGGTTGGCATCTAAAATAATAAGTTGGCAACTAATATTGTAAAGCGATCATAAAATTTGGTTGTTTATATATATGTACATATACAGAATACCTAAGATACCTATATACATAAGCTTTAAATAGTCCATTTTTAAAGGGAAAATTTATTCAATAAAAGTCAATACAACAATACAAATACAAAAGACTATAACAACTTAAGACTAGCTCAAGCCTAAATAATTTGAATATCATTGCATACCTAGTTCTTTGAATTGACAAATTTCCTAATCCACAAAACACCACTAATTTATTTACCAATGGTCAGTACCTATACTTATAGTCGAAATTCCTAATCATGAAACACCTAATGGCCATTATACCATTAGGTCTTTAAATTTTTAACCACTAATTTCCATAGTTATCACGGTGTTCTAGTCAAACGATAGGTGCGACGACGAGCGAAGCGAGGAGGAGCGTGTTAGGTTGACCGTGTAGTGACCCAACAAAATATTTTAAAAGAAACTTAATTTTTTTAATTAATAGATAGCCGTTTTCTTTTTGAAATGTGCTTCGTAAATGGTCTCCAATATATTAATTCAGTTGCCAAATAAATATTTGGTACCTGCCTTAAAATAAACAAAAGCTGTAACGGCATTAAAATGTTATCTCATATTGATATATTTTGTTGCCAATCTATTAATTTTAGTACCCATTTCTATTTTTTAAACTACTCAAATTCGATTAATTAGTTGACCGGTTAAATACGTGCCTTTATGAAATGGGGAGTCAAATATCAGAATTGAAATTGTATAACAAATCCATTTATTTATACACAAATTTCAATAGCTTATCCTAAAAAAATATCGTACTTGGAACTTAAAATGCTCTAGTCCAGAAACGTATCATTTTCTGCACACCTTTTAGAACAACTACCTCGGCAGAAATGAGTGCCTTTCATCCCTTGGTTAACAATCTACTATTGCGTAAGTGTCACATTGCGTGTGTGTTATTCTGCGTAAGTGTCACATTGCGTGTGTGTCGTTCTGCGTGTGTGTCATTCTGCGTATGTGTCACTTTGCGTGTGTGTCATTCTGCGTATGTGTCACTTTGCGTGTGTGTCATTCTGCGTATGTGTCACTTTGCGTGTGTGTCATTCTGCGTATGTGTCGTTTAGCGTAAGTGGAGTTACGCGTGGTTAAAATGTGTCATTATGCGTGTATTCCATTCAAAGAAGATTCAATGATTCATAATATTATTTATTTAAGTAGGCCTAACAACAAGCACTTTTGAATGAATAGAACAACAAAACCACGTTTCTAATTTGGTGTTATAAAAAGTAAAATGAGGTGTATTTATATTGTTTAAAAAACAAGTTACTGTTAAAAAAACATTTTTTTCTACTCATCGACTATAATCTGTGTAATACAACTTCATATACAACTCTATAACCTCACTCTTTTTAACGTTGGATACTCTATGGCACTTCCGACTCAACTAATATAATTGTATCGATACGGTTTAGTCAATTATAAAATTTTTAAAATAGAACTTCATACATTTCGATAAAATATTGCTTGTTTAAGGAGACTCGACTCAATACAAATTAGCCAACGATGGCGTTTCGGAACTAATACCGTCGCGGCATCTGTCATACTTCCGTCTACTCAAACACTGTTGCGTCGCGTCTGCTTTGTGATTGGTTGGCCAACACAAACTTTTTTTCACAATGGACGCCCACGAGATTTTCTCTGCATTGAAATTTGAAAATTTGTAAAAGTGTTAAAGTTTTTGTATTGTGAGTGAAACTGTGAAAAATACTAAATGAAAATGCACTCATTCACACACAGCGATGAAAATATGTTGCCCACTACTCAAGAAACGTGATTAGATTGAGTGTTGCATTATTCATTATTCAGTAGTAGAACTAAGTATTGCATTGGGTTAATTTTGGTAAGACTATATTTTTTTAACTCCTATTTATAGACGGGTCTAACGCGAAATTTATACAATTTTTATTTTTTCGTGTTTACCCCAATGCACCTTATAAAATGCACTACGTAGTAGTTTTTCATATTAACTGTTTTACTATTTCTGTTAACTTGAGTAAAATAAGTCAGGTAGTAGAAGTAGAAAGTATGGTATTATTGATTATTTATTTTAGGTATTTTAGTTAACTCGTAGAAAAAGTATTGTATACAATAGTGATATAATCAAGCTTTTCAATCTCGTACCTTACTTAGGTAGTAAGTCAGCAAGCTTCGTTGCCTAAACACGGTACTCGACTGAAAAACTCTCTATTATATCACGATTGTATAAAATACTATTGCTTAATAGTAATTTAAGTACTTCTTCTCATTTGCATGTTATCAAGTATTTCTCAAAACCTTTCTATTTAATATCAAATTGGCTACATGTATATAGAGTAGGAGAGATACGCACAAAAAAACAAATTTGAAATCATTTCCCGTCCTTTTTGAGTCCGTATTGCAGTTTTTATTTAAAACAACGCAGTTAGGATAAAACTGCTAATTATAAATTAGTTTTTTATTACAGCCATATTAGTGGTATGATCGGATACTATAGCTGGATAAAATATACGCCCGTATAAAATATAGGTACACGCTGTATGGAACGAATGGCTCTCTTTTGTAAGACAAATATAGTCTGTTTGTCAGCTACTTTGCCCTAAACCAGAATCTCATATGACATTACACTATGAAAATAAAGCAACTATAATAAACAAGGCGAGCTGTCTCAACATTAGTCAATTGTCTTATTTGTTTGCTAGTTAACACTAGGACTACGAGTAGTACCTTACCTACTTTACATAGCTAATGAAGTAGCATGCACAAATTTTGTATTTGGAGCTTGTAATTTTGTTGTTTCTAATTTTTTTGGAGCACACCAAAGCTAAGTACCTCAACACATCCACTCGCCGTCAACTAGAGTTTATTCAAAGTTTGACTCAAGAAAAACACATGAATTCACATGATTCTCCTCAGGGAGCGTTATGGATCGATCATTTTCAATTAAATACTGTTAATCTTACAAGCACTTATAAACGGAGGAAATTGGAAAGCGCTAATTAAATATTAGAGCTACACGAGCGACTCAACGGAATCTAATCTTATTTTTTAATTACAATAAACGGTCCTGTTGTACCTAAAAATGTGGTAAAAACTAAGATCGCTGTCGAGAGAGACTTTTCGGTATTTTGTGAACGATTTATGCCCTCGAGGGCACACATTTTATACTTCCTTATACTTTAAACAAACACTTAAAAGTGCAAGTATTTTTAATGCGTGCTTGTATTATCTTTTTGATCCTGAAACTCACACGGCTCATTCTCTCAGAGACCCTTTTATATGGCAGTGTTTTGGGTGGCATAAAACATTCTAAATATTTGATAAACCTATGCCAGTTCAAGAACTTAGGTATCAATAGGGTATTACACTGTATTTAAAATAAATTATTTTACACCATGTATGAAATAAAGCACCAGATAATTATTAGAAAAACACAGATAGAGGAGTTATTTTTAAACACAAGTTCTGTTTAATAAATCGGATAGAAATATAAAAAGTAGGTGAGTTGACCGTGAGGTCACGATGTAATGTTTCATATAAATTCCATATTAGCAAATCGTTATGACAGCTCTAAAAAAGTAACTGATTTGACTAGTAGGAAAATACCCTATTTCGGCCGGTGAATGTTTTTTTAGCTTTTTGTGTTTCTTTCACCTCTTTTTTTTATCGACATATTTAAAAGAAGCAATTATCAATGAGACATGTCGGCTCCGTTGGGCCTCTCCATTACAGAGTTTCAATAAGTTACTAGATATCAAAAAAACTGTACACGAATTTCGCAGTTTCAGACAGGGCTTCCGCCAATATCGAGTGAAAAACCCAATATCAGTTACTGCAATACCCCTAGTTTCAATTAGTTGTGCCCTCTTGTCTCGAGTCCGAACACATTCTATTAGGAAGTGCTGTATATCCTCGACAGAGGAGCAGATATCGCAGTTGGGCGACTCTGCTGTCCTCATCAGATGAGCAAACATATTTAATGGAATGTGACCGGACCGAAACCTGTGAGCACGTAGGGGAGATGCGGATAAGACGGGGACGCTAAGGTTAAGGTACTTAATAAAAAAACCGGATATTTAAAACGGGGTCAGTGTTATTTATTAATCAAACATTAATTACTTATTATAGTTTTATTTGGCACAGCTTTGGACTTGGTAACTAATCATATGAAAATTTGAAAATTATAATTATCGAAAATGGAAAATACACCATCTTACCCCACATATGAAGTAAGACGGGATACTAAAAATGGGACAAGATAGGGACATAGGGTAAGATGGGGACATCCTCCATATCTTCGTCGTCGACTTCAGCACAATCTGTGTGGGCCCATCGTCCACACTACTGACACCCTACCCAATTTTCCGACGTTGTAGGTAAGAATTGTTTTCATCATTGCAATGTGAACAAATTGTATCTTCTTGTGCTTGTTTTCCTGTTCCCTTCCCTTTTCCTTTGCCTTTACCTTTACTTTTCGCCTTCTTAGTCGTGTTATTATTGAAGCTACTATTCGATATCCTGACTTTTTTGCCAACATATCTTCTACTGCTTTTCCATAGCTTCTTTAGACCTTATCGTCTTTTTGATATAATTTCGTACTATTGTACCATAATACCACTGTTACCTGAAAAACAACTAATGCTTGCAATATCACGAAGATTAGGTAAGCCCCATCATGCCTCGCAAATTTTGCCCCGTCTTGCCTTCACCTCCATAATTTAGCAAAAATATTCTTAAAAAAAACACACACCAAACTTCAAGCATTTTGGCTTACGCCACACGACAATTAATCTAATAAAAAATGCGTTAAAAAATCTACGTTAATCAGGCATTATTACTTACGGTTTTATAACAAATAGTTCAGCTTCTAAATTAAAGATCGATGAAATTGGTAAACACATTTCGACCTGCACTGAACAAACGCACGCACTCTCACTCCCTATTGACATCGGACTGATTGCCATTTGGGAGGAGCGTCCCGTTGGCCATTACGATTCGTTAGTGTGATGTCTAGTTTCGCCTATGTGTGGGGGGGGCCCCATCTTACCTCGTGTCCCCGTCTTATCCGTATCTCCCCTACAATATTCGCCCGGTTAAGTTAGCCACTTCCCACCAGGGTATCCGAGGAGGCTCACATTGAATGGTCTTGTACCAGATTCCTTTCTCTTGCGATATTTCATCAAATAACTCCTTCCAGTGACCATACATTTTACCTTTATACTGTGCCCCTGTTTCTGAGAAGTCTGGAGCGACATCAACCTCAGTTCCCCCAGAAGCCGCCGCTGCCGCCAACCGGTCAGCCTCCTCGTTTCCCACTAAGCCGATTAGTGACGGAACCCACTGTATTTTCAAATACCTTCCGCAATTTCGGAGCTTAAAGATTTGCATTAAGATTTTGTACGCCAGTGAAAAGCTTCAGGAAGGCAGTTAATTTACAATATTTTGCGGTGTATATGTTGTGTTTAATATTTAGTGTAGGTATGTACTCTTGAGCATTAAGTAGAAAGTCCACATGCTTGGTGTCTTAAATTTTGTGGACAACTCCTCGAAAGTCTCGAAACACGCCAAAAGTACGTTTTCTGACAAGGACGACGTATTTTTGGCCGTCATCCAATCCATGAAATCTTTGTAAATCTCGTAGTTCTTCCTGGACTTTGATGGTAATTGATCATTTATTACACCCGTCGCTTTGTTGCGGATATCAGGTAGCGTCTCCGAAAGATCGATATCACTATCATGATCACTCATTTTTGACAGATAGGGTGCGATAATACCTAATTAGGTAACTAAAATAACAAAACGAACTGATATTTGCGAACAACACAAACTGAATTTCCAATGGCGGCAAATGTTTCGTTTTCTGACACATGTCACGTAACCACCACAACCGTTGTTATTTTTAATTCAGAGACAAACTAGACTCGGTCCTGGGGGCCTACCGCGAAAGTAGAAAATCGAAATTTCGGTATTTGTATCTCTATCACTCTTGCGTATTCGAGCGATATAGAGACAGAAAAGAAAAAGGGATTTCGCTTTTTGCGGAACCTAAAATTTAATAAATGGAGGATAATGCGCTCGGCGACCCTGGTGGGTCAACAAATCCCACATTCCAGACCCCGATGTCTCTCGATGCTTTTTGTAACTGTTCGGAACGACGTCTGCCGCGACAAGACTTAGACAAGATATCAACCCTAAGACTAGATGACGCATTCCCAATAAGCAAGCATAAGGTAAAAGTGATGTCTGGATCCCGATCAAACTCTCGATCACGTCCCGCGCAGTCTGGTTCAAGTGGCAGGATTGCTGGAGCTAATAAGGAAGTGGGAATTGCTCTCAACAATTCACTTTATTGTTTTGCCACAGACTGACTCCCAGGATTCTGAGTTGGCCCTCGGCCAAACACTGAAATGACAAAACGCTTAGCTTAGTAACAATTTACCAGACCAGTTTCCAAAGACTAAGTCTAACTCGTCCCATAGCTTTAAAGATGGTAGAGGAACAGGAGGTAAGATTGCCGATTGATTCTGATGATGAAAGTGGAGATGATGAGCTTTTGATGGAGGTGAGTAGATTATTTATCAAAAGACAGAGAAGTGGAGAATGGTAGTGAGGATGGAGAGCGGGAGTGGAATACAGTAGGAAGAAAAAGGAAAAAGGAGAGAAAATCCAATTGGCTCCAGATGACACTGACAAAGCTCGTCTTCAAGTGTACATTACAAGTAAAGAAAATTTACCTTAAAAAATTTGCCATGGCTATTCTTATAATAACATTAAACGTATTTATGGAGTAAAATATTTAAATCCTTATAAAGTTCGACGACCACGAAAGTATGGACCAACTATTTAAATGTGAAAATATAATTAAACAAGATTAGTTTTCACACAAGCCAATGGAGATTGCACTGAGCTGTAGTAACATCCAAAATGTAGATCTAGATCTTTGCGAGGACCCCTCCGGCCGTATTGGCAACCAAGTATCGCAACCAGTTGTTAAAAAACATTTAATCATACTGTTACGCAACTAGTTGCCCAAAAAGAAATTCTATTCCTGTTTTACATCCAGTTGCCAATGAAGAATAGGTCTCAGACACTTAGAACGTAATTACGTAAACGTAAACGTAAGACTAGTTTGTATATAAAAATATATATTATAAAATTTAAAAAAATCGTGCGTTCCCCGTGTAACCCGTGTTACTACCAGTCTTACCACCAGCACAGAATAAATAATACTACTAGGTACAGAAAACTCACTCTCTAACCAAGCGCGTCTGTTACGATCAGGACAGATATGGCCGATAGGTGGTGAGGTGACAGCGCCACGCGTGGCTTATGGCTAGCCACCAAAATTGGTGTGGAACGGATGTACTTGTAGCTACCTGTTGCAAAGCGACGAAATCGCGGAGTGAGTCACGCCTGCCACCAGTACCTATAGTAGTAGCGGTTGACCAAAATCAGCTGCAAATGGTGTTAAAGGTATGAAAATCGGCACGATTAATCTTTAGGCCATTTGAATCTATTTGACCCGTAGCACCAAAAAAAAAAACAAACGGAAAGGAATTATGACGTCATCTTTTTTATGTATGGAAAAATAAAAAAAATTGTTCAGAAACCTATCGTGTGTGGTATTAAATGAAAGGGCATTTTGAGCCGGTTCTAAAAATATATCACATTATTATATTTCCGTCACTTGCATTCAATTAAAATAAAAATAATTTTCAAAACATACCAAGTTTGGGCTCCTCCAGATACGAAACCGTTTAATTATTTTTTGTAAAATATACCTCAAGTAATACCCAATATCCTCATATCTAACCACAATAAATTAATTTCGAAAATATTTAGTTTTAGTATGTTTTTAAATTTTTTTATTATTAAAAATTGTGATCTATCAATCTATCAATGAAACGGCCTTCTAGCCTAGTCGATAGTGACCCTGCCTATGAAGCAGGAGGTCCCAGGTTCGAATCCTGGTAAGGGCATTTATTTGTGTGTTCATCATCATCATCACACAAATAAATGCCTATATACACATATATACAAGCCCTGGTAAGGGCATTAATTTGTGTGATGATGATGATGAACACACAAATAAATGCCCTTACCAGGATTCGAACCTGGGACCTCCTGCTTCATAGGCTGGGTCACTATCGACTAGGCTAGGAGGCCGTTTCATTGATAGATTGATAGATCACAATTTGTAATAATAAAAAATAAAAATAAAAATACTAAAACTAAATATTTTCGAAATTAATTTCTTGGGGTTAGATATGAGGATATTGGGTATTACTTGAGGTATATTTTGCAAAAAATAATTCAACGGTTTCGTATATGGAGGAGCCCAAACTTGGTGTGTTTTGAAAATTATTTTTATTTTAATTGAATGCAAGACAAGTGACGGAAATATAATAATGTGATATATTTTTAGAACCAGCTCATCTTTTTTCAAGGAAAGTTTGTATGGAAGAAAAATAAAAACAACAAATTTGTACCAAAAAAGGGCAAAACCGCATGGCAAAATTATTAAAACATATTTAAACTTTTAAAATGTCAAATTCAGTGTTTTAGTAAACTTTTTTAATATTTGATTTTGGGCATAGGTCCATTTGTATGGAAATTGTTACCGCCACGCGCTATAAATTATTTTTTTATTACAAAAAAATGTATGAATGCCTACTATGAAGTGATATTTTCCAGAATAAAGAATACATGGGCTACATGGTCCAATTTTTTTATTTAGTGCAAATCGCCACACTGTGATTGTAACATCCAAAATTATCACAAAAAATTACATAACATTTTCATTTTTTGTACGAAAATCATTTTTTTGTATGGGAAGGTATAATAATTATTTCAGAAATGAATTCCTCGTCCCTAAGTTATACGAAAATGATATATAACTTGCCCTAGTTGCTAAAACTAGGAAGGAATATAGCATACATTGGACCTGGGGAGCCGACCCTTCCCCCCCCTTCTTGGGGGGTCTGCATGGTACGATCTCCTGGCTGCTACCGGGCCAGATCAACTTTGTTTGACCTAAGGAACAATCGTGCCAAGCGGCATCGCCTGAGACTAAAGTGCATGCATTTCCATACATTTAATTGTGTTCCTTACTGACCCTACTACATCAACACATCTAGTAGATGTGCTAAAGTAGGATGTGTTCGTCCAATAAATCTGTTAATTTTGCGGTGCCAACCTTCAATGTTGTTATTGGTTCTGATTATTTGTTTTGCACACGACCAAGAATTGCCGAAATCATGTTTTTTAAGCCACTGATTTTGAAAATATTTGTTAAATTTCTTTATTTTATTGTCTTTAGGGCTTCTTCCCATAACATATCTCCCATATAACCATTCCAGTCGCAGAATCACAAAGTGGTAACTAAATGTCAGATGTGTCGTAACAGAGTCCACACAATGTGTCTAGAATTGTTTCGAAACAAAGTGTCGTCGCCGTGTCTACACTTTTCCGTAACAAGGTGTCGACACATTTGTGTGCACTTTGCGTGCGGTTTGCGACTAAATCTGACAGCAAATTTGTGACAGCAAACGTCAATATAAAATACCTCTTGAAAACCAAGGTTTGTCAAACTACTATTAGTGTCTCGTGTGCTCGTAATTCTAGTAAGTCATCATGGGCAATGCAAATGATAATAATCCACCGGAACCATATAAACACCCAACACCCGTCAACCTTTTACAGAAAAGTTTTTAAAGAAATTCAATAAGCTACTTAGGTCAGGCAACGAATGCTCCAAAAGTTGTAGAGGGAAATGCTCGGAACACAATTTCTTCTTCTCCGTAACTCGGTTTGACAAGTTAGGAGGTGAACATATCAAAAGTCCCCGGCCGTAGCCCTTGAGCGGGGGGGGGAGAGAGGGGGCTTTGAAGGTCCCATTTTCCGGTTTTTCGATTATATCTCGGAAACTATGCATCTCAGCGACATGGCCACTTATACAAAATGAAAGTTAATTTAATTTGTTACAAGTTTATTTCGTCAATTTTTTCGATATGTTGAATAGTTTTTGAGATATCCGCTCTTGAAAGTTTATTTAGGGCTCTCAATTTTATCTTGATATATCTATATCAGTGAAGGTGCTAGGCCGTGTTTGGTATCGTTTTCGTATAAATCTGGGGTGCTGAATCCATTTAAGATATCACATTGACACCATTCCACAAAATAAAAATAAATCTTTTTAGGGTTCCGTACCTCAAAAGGAAAAAACGGAACCCTTATAGGATCACTCGTGCGTCTGTATGTATGTCCGTCTGAATACACAAAATAGTTCTTTACCTATAGATGACAGGAAAACCTATTAGAAATGTGCAGTCAAGCGCGAGTCGGACTTAATGTACGGAACCCTTAATACGCGAGTCCGACTCGCACTTGGCCGGTTTTTTTGAAACTCTTCTTGACGCTTAACCGCTGAACCGATTTCGTTGAAATTTGGTATAGAAATAGTTTGCGTCCCGGAACAGGACATAGGATAGATCTTATAACCAAAATCATCTTTTGAAGGTGTGAAAAGTGGCGTGGAAATTTGTACGGGAAATCAATAACCGCTGAACCGATTTATATGAAATTTGGGATGGTCTACATCTTTGATTTAGTTAAAAATGATGAATAAACATGACTTCAAACCTAAACTTAAACAGTATTAACTTCAAGAAGTCAATTCTGAATTCCCCCCTACACCTCATTTCACACCTTTAAAGGATGATTTTTGAGATAACTTATTATATCCTGTCTCGGGACTCAAAATATATGTGTACCAAATTTAAATTAAAACTGTTCAGCAGTTTAAGCGTGAAGAGGAGTTTAAAAAAAAGTATTTTAATAAGTTTATATGTTTTTACTTCGGAATGGTGTCAATGTGATACCTTAACTAAATTTGGTACTGCGAATTTATACGAAAACGATACCAAACATGGCCTCGTAGCTTTACTGTTGTAGAAGTCAAAATAAAATTGAGAGCCCTAAATTCTTATTACTTGGCCAAACTTGTGTAGAAAGAAAAGGTAAAATAAAAGTCTTCGGCAGGAATATAAGACACAAATATTTTTTTTTTGCGTTACTATTTCATTCATCAAATATAAACATACCTTGATTATACTATTCTAGTGAGATCCTCATAGATAAACAAAAACATTCACTTAAAAAATTACAAGGTCGAAATGTCACGGAACTTGTGAGAGTAATATGTGAAAAATAAAAACTTTTATGACAAAAAAATCTGGACACAATTTAAGAATCACCCAATTGCGTCGAGGAATCATCTGTATTTTTGCTTGTTTCATTACCTCCTCGCTTCTTTTTTGTCCTTTGTATTCTGTAGCAATTTGTTAGATCTGAAAATAAAGATAACTTGCGTCGTCACGGATGTCGATTTATAGGTTTTAGGGAGTGCAGAATTCGAAAACGATGATCATTTTATAATCCAAGATGGCGGCTACGTATTTTGTCATAAAAGTGGAATCCAAAATAGTCATCATTTTCGAAATCTGCGCCCCCTAAAACCTATAAAACGATAGCCATGACGACTTTTATGACATAGTGCATTGCCGCCATTTTGAAATTGAAAATGTTATCATTTTCGAAATCTGCGCCCCCTAAAACCTATAAAACGACATCCATGACGACTTTTATGACATAGTGCATGGCCGCCATCTTGGAATCCAAAATAGTCATCATTTTCGAAATCTGCGCCCCCTAAAACCTATAAAACGATATCCATGACGACTTTTATGACATAGTGCATGGCCGCCATTTTGGAATCCAAAATGGTTATCATTTTCTAAATCAGCGCCCCCCAAAACCTATAAAACGACACCCATGACGACTTTTATGGCATAGTGCATGGCCGCTATTATGGATTTCAAAATGGTCATCATTTTCTAAATCGGGGCCCCCTGAAACCTATAAAACGACATCCATGACGATTTTTATGACATAGTGCATGGCCGCCATCTTGGAATCCAAAATGGTCATCATTTTCGAAATCTGCGCCCCCTAAAACCTATAAAACGACACCCATGACGACTTTTATAGCATAGTGCATGGCCGCCATTTTGGATTCCAAAATGGTCATCATTTTCAAAATTGGGGCCCCCTAAAACATATAAAACGACATCCATGACGACTTTTATGACACAGTGCATGGCCGCCATTTCGGATTCCAAAATGGTCATTATTTTCGAAATCGGCACTCCCTAAAACCTATATATCGACACCCATCTCGACTTTTATGACAAAGTGTTTTGCTACCATCTGCATGCAAGACATTTCTATTATTTTTACGTACAAAAATGGCCCCCTGTCAACTTTCAATCGAGATTTAATCGATAATTTATTCGATTAATATTCAGATTAATTCAATTTCAATCTATGTTAGGTCGACTAAACTAATCGCGATTAAAATTTGAGAATTAACGTTTTTTATTCCATTAATTAGTCGAATAAACAGTTAATCGATTAATGCCCATCTCTGACCACGGCATTGTTACACTTTGAGAATATCTGAAAACAAATCAACACAAGGAGCCATTTTGCAAATCCAGTAACATACCAGTAACTTTGTTATTACTTTTGACAGCGCGTGTCATGTGTCAACACAGAGTCGACACAAAGTCGAAACATTGCAACTACTTTGTGACTGCAATATTTCTCAGCCTTAAACCATATTTATACATCATAATTAACAAGTTTCGTAGTATGTAAAGCGTTATTTCTGTTATTTAAGTATAGTATACGCATCGAAGTACTAAAAATGCTTCAAATAATATAGTTATGAACACAGGCACTGAGAAGTAAACAATTTCATTTCCGGCTAAACTAAAACAATGTGGTGGCGCGTTGATTATATTACACTTAGTTTATCAAATCACTCGATCAATTTAAGTCCTATTGTAATATAAATGCAAACAATATATAATTACGTCTTGTAATCCGTTTTAGAGATGGCGTATTAATGTCACTTATTTTTATTTAAGTATTTTTCCATCTGACAGTTTCCATTTGACAGGAACAAAATGAACGAATGATTTTGGCATAAAGTAGTCGCAAACTCGAAACAATGTGTGCACACGGCGACCACACTTTATGTCACTTTGTGTCATGTGTCGACCCTTCCCCATTTCTGGTAACTGTGTCGACACGGCGACGACTCTGCGACTGGAATTGTGACCGAAACAGACGGTGTCGACACAAGATGTGTCAACACCGCGTCGTAACGGCGACTGGAAATGGTTGTATGGGCTATAACTTCCCTTTTATGCTATAGCTATACCCTTCATTAATGTAATTTTAAGGCAAGCGGGCTATCCCGATACATCTAGATACGTGTCTTTTCATTAAGTACTCTTGTAGTTATTTTCACTATTTTCAGCAATTTCGCTTTTTTTCCACAAGCAGCGATTAAAATGATAGTAGCAGCCTTTGAATATATTTTCACTTCTCATGCTTAAAAAGTGCACCTTTATGTCGTGCGTAGACGACATAAAATCGCATTTTATGCTCTAGAGCATAAAAGTAAAATTTTCTTCTAAGACTAAGGTAATCGGTCTCAACAGCCAAACAGTTAAAACATATTGCACAATTTTACTGAGCAATAAAATTGTGTAGATGACAAAACTTGTTATATTATTTTATTTTTGCTACAATTTATTAGAAATCCGTATTTTCTGTCATTAAATTTAGTAAATCACATAAAATAGGAGTCGATTATCGTTCAAAAATGCTCCGAAACGTTTGACTTGGCAGAAAACCAAGCGTCTGAAACTCTGATCACATGATGAAAATTTAAAAAAAAATTGTCCATTTTTACCCTCGTTTACTATTTTGATCTTCGCTTCGCTCAGACCAAAAAATTGCCTCGGGTAAAAATGGGTCACTTTATGCCCTTGTTGTACAATCTACTATTATAGCAGCTACTTCGAAATCTAGTGTGTAATTTTAGCTGGTTTCCAATCAGGCACTGCTTCTTAATCAACTTTAATAACAATTGATATGTTGCTGTTCTCTTATTGGGTAAAAATAACATAAAATATAGGAGTAGGTAATTATGTGATTTTGAACATCATAGCCGTGTACGGCAGCTCCGCGCTTGCGCTCCTGGCCGCGTAGCCAAAATGACAATCGCTTACGCTCCGTAGCGATCGAAACGCAACTGTCACTGTCGCACTAATATGGAAGAGTGATAGTTAGAGAGACACAAAGCGTTTCGTTGTCGAAGCGATAGCGATTGTAACCTTGGCTAGGCCGGCTGTTACTTCGTGATATGGCCACATTCAGGTAGGTGCATTTTATGCGGTCGTCGCGATCGAATGCATTCTAGCATATTAGCGTTAGAATTTTAGTTAATATTATAAAAGTTTTGAATACAACAACTAGGTGTCAACTGCAAACTTGCATAGGTACATAAGAATTTCTGAATACACTTAGGTAAATAATATAACGGTTTCATTTGACTGGCAGTAATCAATAACGTACTCTAAACAAATATTTTAGTAACAATAAAATACCTACTCCATTTTAGCCTTTAAGTTCGCAAAATCTCACGATTTTGTACACAGTACTACTAAACCGTCAATCTTTGTTTTTTTTGTTTCACTTCCACTTTTCGTAATAATTAATTTCAATTACGTGCTTCACCGGTAATGAAAATAAGAAAGAGCTTTATGCGCTGGAATTTCCTTTTAAATAATTGTTTTTGTTTTGCAAATGAACATTTTCTTCTCTTATAAAATGGACTGTATTTCTTGGACGTGGTGTAAAAATGCTTTTTAAACACTGTTAATCAGTGTTCATTGTCATTCATGTCTCTGTAGTACCATGGTTCTTAACTATATGTAGTAGTAGTAGTAAACACTTTATTGCACAAAACAAGTACATGACACAGAGAGAATACAGTAAATGTACAGTATATGTAACTAATTATATTTTTCGCCAATGTCTGCCTGTCTGTATGTGGCATCGTAGCTCTCCAACGGATGGACCGATTTCGATGCGGTTTTTTTAAGTGAAAGCGAGTTTGCTTCAGGTGGTTCTTAGCCATATTTGCACTGAAAGAAAAACCTGGTACTGGTAACCAGAATCTGGTTAGCTGTACTATATTGTGCCTTTCTGCAACAGAAGCTGCTGCTGGAAGGAGTGATGGACACGGTTTCTGCTGTCCAGATCTGTTCATCGAGTTTTTCCGTCGAAGATATCTGTGCAGCAAAGAAGGTGCTGCACGAGTCCCTCGGGATCGCCGGCACGTATGTACCTCACCGGAGAGGAGATGAAACCGGGAAGAAGACCCTAGAGGACATCATCAGAGTTCTAAGGGAGAATGAAGACCGGATTCCGGAGTTTGCGACGACGGGTGCCTCCAGCCTGCCGTCCTATATTCCGGATCATGTCGACATTAGCTGCTTGTTAAAGGAAATCGTGGCCCTTAAAACAAGTTTAGCGGATGTCATTTCGAAGTTTGATGCGGCCCAGGTAACCATAACCGAGTTACGCAACGAAGTCCTCAGTTTGCGAAACAGTGCCCTTACTCGGTCGGCGGCATCAAATTTCAAGTGCGATGACCGGCAAGCCACAAGTGCCGAGTCGGTCAGTTTGCGAGTTGCTGACACTGTAACATGTGTCGCATCAGCCGTGTCGCCGCCCGCGAGCCTCCCGCGCGCGCGCCCTCCCCCCGCCTCCTCCAAATCACGTCATCGTGTTTACGCGGATGTCGTCGCCGGTCCGAAAGTCGCATCGAACCGGGTTAGTGTACCTGTAAAGGGTACTGAAGAGCGAGCGGTTCCCAAGGAGAAGCTCCCTGTTGCCGGTGTGGATGAGGAGGATTTCACACTGGTATCAAGAAAGAAGAAGGCGCGCACGGCGCCTCGTAAGACTCAGTGTGGTACCGCCGAACCGGCTAACTCTGGCTTGCGGGTTGCTACACCGAGTAAGGCGCTATATGTGTCGCGCCTGCACTACACCGCCACGGCTGCTGAAGTGGTGGAGTACGTACACCAGAAGACCGGTTACTCGCTGAGGGTGTTCCAGCTTCGATCGCGCCACTACGTGCACTTCAACTCTTTTGTGGTGCGCGTGCCGCGACCGCTGCAAGAGACCATCGAGTGCGCCGACTTCTGGCCGAAAGGTGTCGTGTTTCGGAGGTTCCGGGGCAAACTGCCGAATCCGACACAAGAACAGCCGATTCAACGGAGCCACGCCGTTTTGTCGCATAAATAGTGTTTAGTTTTTAAGTTTATAATATATATATATATGTATGTTAGTCTGTAAGGTATTTGTAATATGGGCCTTGTTGCCTGATTTAAATTTTAAATAAATAAATAAAAAACGAAATAAAAAATTGTCTTGTTGTATATGTGACGACAGGACACTTTGTAAACATAACGAGACCATTCTTGTTAAATTCAATTTGTTAATTCTATGAAGTGTATAGTAGTGGGTATAAGACTTTTAGTAAACCCAACTAGCCGGTCTGTTAATGGTTACTAAATAATACAGTAACATATACGTTCCTGTCCTGTTGTTATAACAAGGTATTCAGTATATGTAACTGAATGATTTGTGCGGTGTACTGGTTTTATATTGTTCACGTTACCAGAACGCACTGTGCTAATAGGGCTTCTAAGCGAGCCATATGTTCACTGCAATATGTGGCCGGCAACTATTGGTGTCCTCTTACTCACATGTTAGAGAGGGACACTAATAGTTGCCGGCCACATATTGCAGTGAACATATGGCCCGTTTAGAAGTCCTTTCAGCACAGTGGGTTCTGGTTACGTGAACAATATATAACCAGTACACTGCTCTTCTAGTAAATACAGACAAGTTTTTAAGCACACTTATTTTTTTTTATTTTATTGATCAAATAAGTAACACAGCATTACAGTAAAACCAAGGCACTGTGACACTACAAAAAAAAAACATTTTGTCTCCACAAAGAAAACAATAGACACAAAAATGACATACAAATTATACATTGGATTTGGGCGACGACGTAACAGCGTGGCTCCGTAGCGTCGTCTGACTCGGCGTAGGATTCGGCAGGTTGCCCAGGAACCGCCGAAACACCACACCCTTCGGCCAGAAGTCCGCGCTTGCGATGGTGTCCTGCAGAGCCCGCGCCACGCGCACTACAAATGAACTGAAGTGCACATAGTGACGCGACTGTAGCTGGTGCACCCTCAGCGTGTAGCCAGTCTTCCGGCGGACGTACTCCACCACCTCGTCGGCCCCGGCGGAGTAATGCAGGCGAGACACGTAGAGCGCCTTACTCGGTGTCGCAACTCGTAGGCCAGAATTAACCGGCTCCGCAGTGCCACACAGAGTTTTAAGAGGCGCCCTGCGCGCCTTGCGTTTCCTTTCCACCAGTGTGAATCCCTTCTTATCCACATCGGTGCGGGAGGACTTTTCCTTAATCGGAGCCCGCACATTTCACTGTGTCAGCAACACGCAAACAACACGCACTTATACTATACACTTGTACTAGTTTACAATAAAATTATGGACAGGATCTACGTAAATAAAACATCGACCGGCCGGAACGTAAGACGCTGGCGTAATGGCTGCCGTTCTGTGACTTGCGCAATTCCTTTCTCCGCCCCCCGCCACCCGCGCATACACCGTGGTGTTGGCACAACTGTTTGATTCGTTCAGACTACAATGCATTATAGTAACCACAACATAATAACTTGTAACGTGTACACTCGTATCTTTATTTTTACATATCAATAGTTAGTGTTACGATGCATATATTAAACGAGACAAACGTTTAATATTTACAACACTTGCATCTTTACATATACAACGAAATTGTAAGCAGTACTAAATTGCATTTAACTAGAATTAAACAGTGATGTTTAAAAAACAAGTTTTACACGATACAACATTTTTTGTTATTACTACCGGATTTTAGTAGGTATAACTATATTTTTAATTACTATACGTTCTGGTAGTATTGTAGAAAATTATTTTTTTCGGTGTGGTAGAAATCGTTCCAGCAGTTTGAAGACTATCAACTCTCATCCAAAATGATGTAAGGCATTTTTTGTACCTATAAAATTGATTTTTTTGGTATATAGAGAAGGGCGTTTTTAAATTACATAATTTAATAGTTATTTGCTTATTATGGTCATAAACACTATTGTATTTGAATATTAAGAAGGGCATACATATTCCCTAATTTATTGAGTTATCTGTACCTATCACAGCGACTGCTTCAACTCCGCTGCTAAAGACGTTCATGTATTAGTATACTTAATCTTTCTGGTTTGACCCATTGGTTGACTGGTAGAAAACGCCTTAGGGCATTAAGTCCGCTATTTGTACCTTCATGTATTGTGCAGTAAAGATTTAAAAAATACTTACTATATTTACATTACATATTGCGCCTTTGAGGCCGAGGATTGCTAACCTATGTATACTTACTATATTTACATTACAAAGGCGCGTAAGCCTACCAGGTGAAACGAGCCGGCGAAGCGCTTAAAGCGAGCTGTGATTTTTTTTACTAGTTTGGCCTGAAATTGGATTTAGCCGGAACCATATTTTATATTATAGGATATAGGTACCTACTTAAGAATTATAAAACTAATCAACCCACTATTTTGTCCACTTTTCCCAAATACTGCAAATAGGCGATTTATTGCCGAATTGTGGACACAATAGACCAGAAGAAAAGCCTGCATTGAGAGGAAAGTTTATCAAAAGGCCCATTATAGCGGGTGGCTATTGTGTCTGAAGCTTTACCAAGGCTTGTTTGTAACTTAATTTGATTCAGGAAAGAGTAGCAACATAAAAGTTTGTATATTCAGGCTAGTAGAGACAATCTGTTGACTATTTATACAGTTAATGCCACCGCAAAACTTGTTTAAAAATTTGAATTTTTAATAGGACTAATGATGACTAAGTAGGTATTAAATTAAATGAATGACCTTGGGAGTTCCAGACAGTTATACGTAAGTACTCCCATGATACTGCTTTATTCACCCTAAATTGTTAATAAATAAGCTTAAATATTCGGTGCTTTTAAAGTACCTATAAAATATATTATATTATAATCTCTATTGTCCTCCTTAGGCTCTGCAGTGAAATTTGAGACTGATTTACGTGACAATTCAGCTCTTGATAAACCGTTATCTGGCATTTTGCTCGCTCATAAAATATTGCCAGGCAACTGGCGCTGTGTCCCAAACTAAATTTAAACCTGCTATTCGTTGGGTTTTCATTTATTACTTGTAAATTTTTTGGAAAAAACACTTTCGTTTTATTACTCTAGGTACATTATTGTGTTGAAAATATTTAAATCTTTAAATTATCAAGAGCCAACTGTCTATTCCTATGCATATGTTACTGTAAAAGCCCGAAGTACGCCAAAACCTAGGTCTTACCGGTAAATCCTAGTTTTTACCGATGCCGATCGGTAAAAGCCCGAAATGTTAATTCTTACTAGTTTACTTCGGGCTTTTACCAACACCGATATGGTAAATCCTAGGTCTTACCACGGCGACCGGTAAAGTTTGAATCATGCACTGAGTCTTGAGATTATTAGATGATAATTTTTAAGAAAAAAAAACCGACTTCTATGGGGCCCGATGAAAGATTATGGTAGATGGTGCAATGTAGAAAAGGAGGTAAAACCACCCACTTTTCTAGTAGCATTTCGTTTCTGTAAGACTCGCAGTTCTAACCTAACCTAACCCACTGTTGTTCGGTTCTGTGAGGATCGCAGTTTTTTTTTTTTTTTTTTGTTTGTTAAGAGGGGAAATGCTTTACGCATCCCACCCGGCGCGGGGACGGGCCGGGATGGTTATGTGGGACTCCCTGTTGTGGGCTAATGAGACCCCAGGTTTACCCACTAAAACCCCTCTGTTGCCGCCTCGCTGCTATATGGCGAGGTCCCAGGAACGCCGAAGTACTCTTCCGCAACCTCGCCAGCGGCCGTCCGGACTCGGACCCGACTCTAGGGGAAATCACCCCTTCACCTCAGTGGGCGCGTTGATTACACATCGCGCCCGCCTACGCAGGGACCTTTGTGTGGGCGACAGACGTCCCCGAGCCTGCCGCCCACAAGTGCCCTTATGGGGGTAACCGGCGGTCGTATGCCAACCGCCGCCGCCCCACGCGCTTGCGGCGCATTGGCTGAGAGGCTGGATCTTCCATCGCAGTTCAAACCTAACCTAACCCACTTAACGGCGCATGCGGTGCGGTGTACGGGGGTTTGAGCGGGAGGGGTTGAGAATGAGTGCATGATTCAAACTTTACCGGCCGCCGTGGTAAGACCTAGGATTTACCATATCAGTGTTGGTAAAAGCCCGAAGTAAACTAGTAAGATTTAACATTTCGGGCTTTTACCGATCGGCATCGGTAAATCCTAGGTTTTGCCGTACTTCGGGCTTTTACAGTGACACATAGACACATACAGGGTGATTTCGGGGTCGTGGAGCAAGAGAACAAGACATCATACAGAATTCAAAGATGAGCCTAATGATGTTGTGAATTATTGTTTATCACCAATAATCATGATTATTTTTCAAATGACAAGTACAAAAAAAAACATTTTTGCATACATTTTGGTCATATTTTGGTCATCCTACTCATTGTGACGTCTTGTCGCTTTCCATACAGCGTACCTATGTCAAAAGTCCATGGTTACTTAGTATATTGTATACTTAAATAATAAGACAAATTGAAATTAAACTACTTATATACAGTGTGGAAAGATAAGTCGGGCCCTGGAGGGAAACTACCTTAAATCCTTAAGCTGGCTCATTTTCTCACCATTCATGCACTTTCTCACCATATACCATTGTAACAAGACGAAAAATGAAATGTAGTTTAAATAAGACCTAGCTCGATAATACCGTAATATTAACCCTTAACACGTTTAGGTCACTTTTTTAGTACAAGTACTTAATGCCGCGCAAAGTTTAAACGAAACGAAACGAAGGCTAGAAAAGGAAGTACGCGAAAGAAAGTGCGAGAATTATACTTTCTCTTTCTCTCTGACCTCGACAGCGGGCGACCTTCGATTTGTGCGCGAGCGACAGTTGAATTTGGGATTTCGCGGAATTTGCGACCGAGTGTGTTTCTGGCGTCATAAAATATAAACGAAATGTTCAAAGTGTCCTGTTTGTGTTGATTTTATTATCAGGTGAGTTAAACGTTAGTTTTTTATATAAAAATGATTAAACTATAAATCAATTCTAAATCAAACAGTGTGAAATATATCTTGTCCCATTTTTGTGACATTGTCGATTTTACCGGTAACCAAGGTGCCATTTAGCACGTCCCAAAAAACTGACAGTGCCAACTTGTGCGGAGACAAGGTTTATTTTACGCTGTGACAGAAAACGGACGTTGCCAAAGTTAGCTTAAATACGTTTTTTCATTCATTGTCACTTTTATAGGACGTAATTGCTTTGGGGTTGTGATATACTTATATACACATATATATATATATATATATATATATATATATACATTTTTGTATTTTAGTTCACAATGGCGAAAAGAAATTCATGGCGCGCACAGAAAATTATGGCAATGCTTCCACCGTCTGATTCTGAGGAGTCAGATAATGAAAAAGAAGATAACGACGACATGATACTAGCGTCGGCCTTGCCAAATTCAGGCTCTTCATCAGCCAGATCTATTTCGCCAGGGATGTCTGATATGATGGGCATATTTGAAGATGATTTTGTATTTGAGCCTAGTCCTTGTGTGCAAAACCTTGTACATAATATAATGACTAGACCAGAACACGCCCAGTCGCCCAGTACCCCAACTTCAAGAAACTTTTTAAACTCTGGTCCTCGTCAGCAAACAGAAAATCCACCTTCGGTGCAATCAATAGTGACACCTAGTACACCTTCTACGATTATTACGCGACGGACAAAAATGCTTGCCAAGAAAAATACCTCTGGTCCTAACAATTCAGTCACACCAACATCCCGCAAAAGGAAGTTGCAGCAGATGATTTTTCAATTCAAACGACAAAAATTCACCGCGCACGTTGAAGTAGAAAATAACAATAACCTGTCTCACAAACATACGACACCAGCTTTCTTGAGTGAGAAAACCCCATACAACTATTTTAAACATTTCTTTCGAGATTCCATATTAGGTCACACTGCCGAAATGACCAAATTATACTCGGTTCTAAAAAAGGGGAGGTCTGTAAATGTTACAAAAAAGGACATAGAACAATACATAGGGATGGAAATTATTATGGGGGTGGGGTGGTAGATATGCCGGCGTATACAGACTACTGGGCTTCCGAAACTAGATACCCAACGATTGCTGATGTAATGCCCTTAAAGAAATACGAACAGATAAAGTCAAACATTCATTTTGCAGATAACACACAAATAGATGATGACAGATACTTTAAAATTCGCCCGGTAATGGAACATCTACGTAAAAATTGCATTGAAATAGAAGAGGAAAGAACATATTCTGTTAATGAGATGATGGTTCCATACAAAGGCAAAAAGGCAGGCTCTAGACGTCAGTACATGCCCAAGAAACCAACCAAGTGGGGGTTCAAATTTTATGTGAGAGCAGGCAATTCGGGTATTGTTATGACTTTTTTGCATATGACGGTGCCAATACTTTTGATGGATATGAGTTTACCGAATGGGAAAATGATTTCCTAGGAGTAGGAGCTAAGACTGTAATAAAATTATGCAGTACGATACACAACAAACCCATGTCCACAGTGTATTTCGATAACTGGTTCACATCGTTTCCTCTAGTGTACCACCTGCGAAATGAATATGGCATCTTATCTTTGGGCACTCTGAGAAAGGACCGTATGAAGGGGTGTGCTATCATCGATGACAAAACTTTGAAGAAGAAGGGACGTGGAAGCTGCCAAATGGTGTGTGACAATGTACACAAATTGGCAGTTGTAAAATGGGTCGATAACCAATGTGTCAATTTGGTCAGCTCTTACTGCGCAGATGAACCTATGGACTCCATTCAGCGATTCGACAAGCAGACTCGCCAAAAACAACCGGTGTCTTGCCCTCACATCATTAAACAGTATAATAAAAAAATGGGTGACGTAGATAAAGCTGATATGCTTATCGCGTTGTACAGGGTAGGGAGGAAAAGCCACACATGGTATAAGAATATTTTCTTCCATCTTTTAGACGTGGCACTCAACAACGCATGGCTGATTTATAGGCGTGAATGTGACGAAATTGGCGAAAAACCGAAAGCGCTAAAGCCATATAGGCTATATATTGCAAACGCATTAATAAACTGCAATAACCAGCCAAAAATAAATGTACGTACGGATGCATCTGTTGTGCCGTTAGCAAAACTCGCAGTACCTAGACCTCCCCAAGAAGTTCGTTTGGATGGCCTTAACCATTTGCCGAATATAACTACCCAAGGACGCTGCAAACTCTGCAAGACAGGCAAAACAATGATTACTTGCATAAAATGCAGTCAACGGCTGTGTTTGACACAAAAAAAGAAATGTTTCGTTGAATTTCATACACGAAAATAGGGACAATATTTTATGGGGGGGAGGGGGATTTGGATCTCATAAATGTTATAACTAAGTAACTATTGTGATGAGTTACATTTTGATCTCATTTATAATTTAATTAAAGTAGATGAGTTATGTTCTATGAACTATAATGTTAGGCTAAGGAAAGAAGATACCTATTTTATTTATTTTGTAATAACACTTGAAGAAAAGACTGTGTTTTTTTTGTTTCGCATGTGATATTTGTAACGACATTCTAATTAAATGTTATTTCCAATTATTTACTAGTGTATTTATTTAAAGAATTTAAACTTTTATTACACTTTAATATTTTATTCTTCCTTACTTTTTGAAACTGTATGACAGCGTTGTCCGTTTTTTATGACAACCTTAAGAGCGATCAATCTATAAGGTTCTTGGCAATGGCCGTTTTAACGGACGTCCTGAAAACTCTACTTTCAGATTCCAATTATTATTTTTTTCTTAATTTTTGTTCGTTTTAACTCATAACTATCCCTAAAATCATTCAAAGTGATAGATAGGTACGTTCCTTCATGCCTTGCCATGTTAAGGGTTAATCCATCACCAAAAAAATACATAAATACTATGCCAAATATGCTAAATGCTAAGTATCAAAATATTTATAGAGCACCAACCTTCTAATTTGTTTACATTTGTTTACCAGTTGTAAATATTGCAGTTTTTCGTTATACAACGCTACACGTCGACTTCGCACATTGTCTTAATTATTTACTTAAGAGCTTAAATAATAGTTTGCGAACCTCACTCCGTATAGACATTATTAAAATTATCAATATATATAATAAAAGAAAGTGTACAATGTGCGTGCCGCTAAAACTCAGAAATGAGTCCCGATACGATCAAGGAAGCTATATGGGGTGGTAGCCCTCTATCTCCCGTCCATAAAGAAGTTTACCGTTTTTACCTTAAGGGTGTGCTTTTGAAGATACAAGGTCTGAGAGTTTCGCCCTCTGAGACCCAGAATCAGTTGTTTCTTAACTTAATGAAAGAAATTTCAGAATAGATCGAAATATATACCTACAAAAATGTGTACCTGGTGAGGTGTCTCGGGTCTCGGAGGCTATATTTCTAGAACAGTCCAGAACATTCGAGAGTACTCCACAGCATATCAGAACATTCTGGAATGTTGGCGAATATTCGAGAACATTCTAGATCATTGTGAACATTCCAGAACACTTCCGAATGTTGTGGAATATTCTGGAACATTCGATGCCGTCTCGGAGGCTAGACGTTTCTGGAACAGTCCAGACCATTTGAGAGTATTCGAGAACATTCCACAGCATATCAGAACATTCTGGAATGTTGGCGAATATTCGAGAATGTTGTAGTTGACCTCTTTTGTGCAGACAACTGTTAAGTTTTCTATTTTCTATTTTTGATATACATGTATTTTAAATTTGCCTAGTTACCTTACTTCGAATAAAACACTCTTGTCATGATCATCTCTTTCTTATATTATTTTTACAAATACCTAATTTTCACAACACGTTATCAGCACGAATGCTATAATTTATAATGCAAAGTTTAGTGTAATGTGTATTTCGTAAAATATTGAGTTGTAGTGATTGTGTGATTGATGAAAATAATAAAAATCGTAAAAATGTCACACGAATCGGGAGATGCTTCGAGTGTTTCTAAATCCCATTCAAGCTCATCTATTCCATCGTTTTGCCTGAGGAGCAAAGATGGATACCCTGCGTGGAAATTTAAGATGCGCAATTACCTATTGCACGAGGATCTGTGGGAGACAATCGGTGGCTACCCTGAAGGAGACACGACCCCTGCCTGTACAAAGGTACGAAAAGATTCGAAAGCCCTGGCAAAGATATGTTTGACAATAGATGGTGCGGCAATCATTCATGTTAGATGTGCGAAAACCGCAGCCGACGCATGGAAATCTTTGCAGAAAGCTTTTGAGGATAAGGGAATGGGACGAAGACTTTCTTTAGAGCGAAAATTGTACAGGTTAAGTCTGTCAGACTTTTCGAATATGGAACTGTACATTAACGCAGTTATGTCAACCGCACAGGATCTGGCGGATATAGATGTAGTCTTAGGGGATAAGTCTATTGCTGCGATACTTTTGGGAGGTCTCACTCCAAAATACGAACCTCTCATTATGGCTTTAGAAAACTGTTATGTCGATGTGACTACAGACTTAGTTAAGACAAAACTGCTGAATGAAATGTCCAAGGATGCAGCTACACCATTAGAATCGGTTTTTCATGCGAAAAGGAAACCGAAGTCAAAGAAGAAGGATCTGGTTTGTTACGACTGCAAGATACCTGGACATAAGCGACCGGACTGTCCGATGAGAGGCAAGAAGGAGAAAGCCAATGAGGTAACTGTCAACAATACGACATTTACACATACAGCTCTTAATACTTCTGGCAGCTCAAGTAAGGATATCATTTTTGTAGATTCGGGCTGTACTAGACACATGACTTCTAGACGAGATTGGTTTCAAAGTCTTACGATACAGAATCAAGGTACCGTTACTGTCGCAAACGGAGAACAGAGTAAGTGCTGCGGAATTGGAAATATATCAATAAACACACCCGAGAACGTGGTCAACAAGATCAGTGATGTTGATTTTGTACCAGATTTAAAAGCCAATTTGTTGTCTGTATACAAAACTGTTGAAAAGGGTTTTATCTGTATTTTTGATATTAATGGATGTAACTTTTATAAATCTGATAATTTTCGTTTTACAGGTGAATCTGTTGCTCATGCCTCGCCCTGTAGACTGTGCGTTTTAGACGGTACTTTCAATGTTCCCGAGAATGTGGCAGATAATTATATGACACAGGATGTGCACTCTGACTTGTCAGGATAGTTATCAACTTTGGCATAAGAGGCTAGGACATTTGTGTCGCATAGGCATGAACCAACTGAAGAATCACGAGGTAGGCGTAAAGTATTCAGTAGTAGATAAAAATAGTTGCATCGCTTGCGTGGAAGGTAAACAAGCGAGAAAACCTTTCAAGAAGGTAGCGTTTAATAGAGCTACTTCCCCGTTAGAGCTGATCCATATGGATCTCATGGGACCGGTGTCTACAACCTCTTTTCAAGGAAATAGGTATATGTTAACGATAGTAGACGATTATACACGAAAGATGTTTGCTTATTTCATTTCTTCCAAAACAGAAGTAAAAAATAAATTCTGTCTGTTTCAAACTTTTGTTGAAAATCAATTAGACAAGAAAATAAAAGCGGTTAGGACTGACGGAGGTAAAGAGTTCGTAAATAAAGAGTTTGTTGATCATCTTGCTTCGAAAGGTATCGAGCATCAAACGACGACGCCTTACAGTCCTCAACAGGTTGGTGTCGCGGAGCGCACACATCGTTCGATTACAGAGAAGGCGCGGACGTTGCTAGCTGAAAGCTCACTGTCGAAAGCATTCTGGGAAGACGCATTTCAAGTTGCCGTGTACCTAAAGAATAGGTCTCCTAATCGAGCCTTAGGTGGAAAAATTCCTTATGACAGGTGGTATGGTCGTAGAGGTGATCTTAGTCACCTGAAAGTGTTCGGATGTAGAGCACTTGTCCATATACCCTCGTGTCACAGAAGGAAATTAGATGTCAAGGCACAGGAAGCGATTTTCGTCGGTTATTCAGAAAATCCAGGTACTTATATTTTTAGGGATCCTGCTAACCCACGAAGAATGTTTATGTCCAGAGATGCAACCTTTTTTGAGAATTGTTTTACAGAGCTGAAGCAGAGGTCACCAGAACCTGAGGTACAGTCAGACTCTATTTTATTGTTCGAAGATAAAAGAGAGACCGAGTCTGAAAACTGTCAGGATTGTCAATTTTATGACTGTGACGAGAGCAGTGACCCTGCACCACCGCCTTCGCCGATAAATCTAGAAAGTGCCGAAGATTTAGTATCTATGGAAGAGCGAGAGCCCTTCAGTGAACCACGGCTACCTAGTGCGGATGAAGAGCCAGCAAGTGTAGAAGAGGAATCTCATCCTGAGCCGAGATACCCATCAAGAGATAGGAAACCACCAGATTTCCTAACTTACAACGTGTCAACGGTTGATTCTAGAGAACCTACGACATATCTTGAAGCTACTCATGCCGATGATGCAGATAAGTGGAAGCATGCTATGGTTGATGAGTATAGTTCACTGAAAAATCTCCACACATGGGACCTAGTAGATAAGCCTAATAAAAAGGTGATACCATGTAAAAGGGTATACAAAATTAAAAAGGACGCGTACGGTAATATAACCAAGTATAAAGCGAGACTCGTCGTGAAAGGCTTTCATCAAGTCGAGGGAGTAGACTACGATGAGACGTTTGCACCTGTGATTCGCCATTCTTCCCTCCGCACTTTATTTGCATTAGCTGCAGAGATGGGGTTAAGAATGAAGCACTTGGACGTTGATACCGCGTTCCTAAACGGAGATTTAGAAGAAGAAGTTTTCATGGAGCAACCTCTTGGTTTCATCGAAAAGGGCAAAGAAAACAAAGTTTGTTTGCTGAAGAAATCCCTTTACGGCCTTAAACAGGCACCGCGAGCATGGAACAAAAAGTTAAATGAAACGCTTTTAAAAATAGGTTTTACAGGAACTCCTTCCGAGCCTTGCGTATATACGAAACTTTTTGGCAAGGAACTCGTGATATTGGGTATTTTTGTCGATGACATAATAGTCTTCTTTAAATCTGATTCGACGTTTGACACTGTCAAAAGGAATTTGTCGAAATATTTTTCTTTGAAAGATCTCGGAATATTAAAATGTTATTTAGGTTTACAAATTGATTGCGATTCCGAGTGTATTAAATTAAATCAGCGAAGTTATATTCTTTCTATATTGGAAAAATTTAACATGAAGGATTGTAAGACTGTGGATACTCCTCTAGTTAAAAAGAATATGGAAAGAAGAACTGATGGTCAAGAAGGTGAGTCTTATCCGTATCAGAACTTAATAGGGTGCCTCATGTATCTTACGGTAAACTCACGCCCCGATATCGCTTACGCTACGAGCTATTTAAGCCAGTTTAATACGTGCTTTACTAAAGAACACTGGAATGCTGCGAAAAGGGTTCTGCAGTACCTGAAGGGTACTTTAAATTACTCCTTGGTTTACAGGAAGAGTGGAGAACCTTTAAAAGACTTTAGTGACGCGGACTGGGCAAATTGTCCGATTGACAGAAGGTCGTACACTGGATACACCTTCAAGTTAAGTGGAGGTCCAGTATCCTGGGAGTCCAAGAAGCAGCCTACAGTGGCTTTATCTTCAGCCGAATCGGAATATATGGCACTAGCGTCTGCCACGAAGGAAGCATGCTACTTACGACGGTTTATCTATGAGATAACAGGTAAATTTCATATAGTTCATTTAGCTTCTGACAGTCAGATTACCATCAACCTCGTTCGAAATCCTGTACACCACAACAGGACGAAACATATAGATACCAGATTTCACTTTATTAGGGAAAAGGTGTCAAATAATGTTGTTAATTTAGAATACATTAAAAGTAGTGATATGCCTGCCGATGTACTAACGAAGCCACTAGGACCTATAGTACATAAACGGTGTATACTTAACTTAGGAATAGAGACTTAAGTTTTTGTTTTGTGTTTGTCTGGCACAACTTCGATTAAGGGCGGATGTTGTAGTTGACCTCTTTTGTGCAGACAACTGTTAAGTTTTCTATTTTCTATTTTTGATATACATGTATTTTAAATTTGCCTAGTTACCTTACTTCGAATAAAACACTCTTGTCATGAACATCTCTTTCTTACATTATTTTTACAAATACCTAATTTACACAACAGAGAACATTCTAGATCATTGTGAACATTCCAGAACACTTCCGAATGTTGTGGAATATTCTGGAACATTCGATGCCGTCTCGGAGGCTAGACATTTCTGGAACAGTCCAGACCATTTGAGAGTATTCGAGAGCATTCCACAGCATTTCAGAACATTCTAGAATGTTGTCGAATATTCGAGAACATTCCAGATCATTGTGGAATATTCTGGGCCATTCGAAGGTTTTTTGTAGGATCATAGCTACCTATTGTGGTAACGTCGTGAGTTTCGAATGTTCAAGAACATTCCGGAATATTCTGGAATGATGACGAATATTTGGAAATATCCTAGAGGATGCTAGATCATTGTGGAACGTCCCAGAACACACTCAAATGTTGTGGAATGTTCTAGAACATTGTGGACTATTTGAAGCCTTTTTTGTCTTTCCATGAAGAAGATTCCTGTTTTTACCTGAAGGGCGTGCTTTTGAATTTAATTTCACTCTCTAAACATTTCTAGAATAGTCCAGAGCATTCAAGAGTATTCCAGATCATGCTACAACATTTCAGAACTTTCTGGAATGTTATCGAATGTTTGAGAGCATCCCAGATCATTGTGGAATATTTCTGAACACTGTCGAATGTTGTGGAATATTCTGGAACATTGTGACCCATTCGAAGCCTTTTTTGTGTGGGTGGAGCTACAGAACATTCTGGAATGTTGGCGAATATTCGAGAACATTCTAGATCATTGTGGAACATTCCGGAATACTTTCAAATGTGGTATATTCTGGACCATTCGAAGCCTTTTGTATAGGGTTGAAGCTACCTACTGGTAGGGGTAAATATTTAAAGCAAGACAGTTGTGAGGTTCGAATGTTCGAGATCATTCCGGAATATTTTGGAATGTTGTCAATTATTCGAAAATATGCCCAGAATCCAGGATTCTAGATCATTGTGGAGAGTTCCAGAATATTCTCAAATGTTGTGGAATATTCTAGAACTTTGTGGACTATTCGAAGCCTTCATACTCTCTGGAGATTTTCGACAAACACTTCCAGTTATCCCTATTGACTATGCTGGAAAAAAAATGTATATACTCGTAGGTATTGTAGTTAGAAAAAAAATACCTAAATATATTTTAAAGTTTATCCTTCTATTACCACCACCACACAATTCTCATGTCAGCTCCCTGAGCGAAGCCGGGTACCTCAGCTAGTTTAAAATAAACCACTTATAAACCGCAAACAATTTGAATGAAAGACATAAATTGCCAACTGACTTTTAGCTTTTTTTTTAAATCATAGACAATTAGTGATACAACAACGAAATATCTGTCAACAATTTTTGGCTAGCCAGACTCTAGTAGGTATACGAGTACATACCTATTACATATGTATTTCAATGGTACCGATAGGTATAGTTGAATCATCGAGAGCGTGGAATTGCATATGTAGTAGTATTGTTTGTTTACAGGCATTCTATATTTGAATTTTCTATTTTCTTGTACTATCAGCATACAACCACTACAAATGCAATTCCATCTTCTCGATAATTCAACTATACATAACCCTAAATTGTTGTAAACGGAATATGTCCATGACAAAAACAAAAAAAGAATTATAACACGTAGATATTGAAAAGTATCCAAATACGAATGTCTTTGAATAATTCATTGGCAGAGATACGATCCAAGCCACCGCGGTGCAATAAAAATGTCGGATTGAATTTTTATTACAAGTACTACTAGCAATGTCGGGTAACTTCGCCACATTATCATTTTAATTAAGCAAATTGCTAAATTTGTGCTTTGGTTTCAATGCACCTAACTTTCATTTACTCATTCTGTGTTTAAAAATGCCTGAATCCCAGAATGCCAATTTTTTCTCTCAATGTACCACATTCTCAAACTCCAAATCGACGTAGTACCTATATGAACACCTACTCTTAACTACCTACCTAAATCTCAAATTATCTACATTAAAGAGTGCTATATTATTATATATCGTCTTTAGTTTCAGGTAAAAAATAATTGTTAATACGAGAAAGGTTATAAAATTGCACTTGACGTACCTAACTTGTAGTTTAGACTTATAGTATTTAGGTATGTACCGAAGTTACAAAACGAGACGAAGTCGCATTTTGTAAAAACAGGCCCGAGAATTTTAAGACTGATAGTTACAATTAAATAAATATTATAGGACATTATTCCACACATTGACTAAGTCCGACGTAAATTGAAGTAGGTAAGCATAAAATATTAAATGAATTTTAGTAGCGTAATGAAATAAAACTATTGAAACGGATTATATCGCGTATATTGAATTCATAGTATATCCCGACGTTTCGAACCCTTTACAGCGTTCGTGGTCAACGGGTGACTGAGGGAAAACTACACTGTGCAAAAACACAATCAATTTTAGTAAATGAATACTGTAAAGTGAGTAAAAAAATGAAGTCCCTATTTTGGCATTGCTTAATAGTACATTATTGTCGAGGCTCGGAAGTAGCTACTTGCAGGCTGAGGATTCGTATTAAACGGACGACCTTGGGAGTCCGTTTAAATGAATCCGAAGCCAGCAAGTAGCCTTCCAGCCGAGTCATATATAGTGCTTTTCTCAAAAATGGTGCAAGAAATATAAATATAATAGAAATATTTCACAGAAGCAACGTTCTCACGTATATATTTTCACGGAAAAAAGTAGAATCAATTGAAATAATTAGCTTTGCCGCCTTTTATTTTTTTTATTAAAAAATAAAAGTGTATTTTTCTGCCGAAAATACGCCAACCTATTTGAGACAGCTAAATAGTCGCGGTACCAACATTATAATTATAAGTACTAATCATCTGTTTGGCTGTTTAATGGGCCTGTGCCTTCATTTGATATGGCCATTTTAACTTTTAAAAAGTTTGGAACACGACAAATAATGGAATTTGTATGCAACATTGCAGTCCCAAAATCGAGACTGCAATGTTTTTAACTTTTTAATTTTCGACTGACCATAAACTCCGCGCTTCGCAACCAATTTTTTAAACGGCAAAGTCGACTTTGCCGTCCATTTTTGAGAAATAGTACATTATTGCAGAGGCCGGGAAAGGGCAATTCGTGGATGAGTTTCGATTTTGTCGGACGACGCGAAGCGGAGTCCGACCGACAAAGAAGACGAATCCACGAATTGCTATTCCTGCCGAGGCATATATAGTGCTTTTCTCCAAACATGCGAGGAAATAAGGTAAAATAATTATTTAAGCATGAAGCATCACTCAAATCGAACCTTCACATCAAAATGTCAAGTCAAAAACTATTTCCCTCTTTAATACATTTTTAAAAGTTAAAGGCACAAACTTATTCTGCCATTCAGTACCATTCAATATTCGTTCATTCAATATACAGTGGAAACTGGATAAGTGGAACCTGGGTTAGTGGAAAACCTCTTTAAGTGGACCCAAGTTCTCGGTTCCAGTCCCTTGGCAACGAATTACCTCTATAAGTGGAATTTTGGGACCTCTATAAGCGAAATCCATTTTTTCGAAAATTTCTTATTTTTACCTCTGTAACTGGAAGCAGCCGTCTCCGAAACCTCTATGAGTGGAATAGCTCGGCGTTATAAAATTTGTATTTTTAATAAACCGTCACAAGGAGGGTAGTTTGTTTCGTTAACATTATGGTTCGTGTTTTAACTACGTATTTTGTATGAGATCACACATCGTTCAGTTTTTTTGCATTAAAGTACAATCGGTACATTGATTTATTTAACCATACTGGTTTCTCTTGCATAAATAAATATTAGGAGTGATTTTGTTTTTGTAATTTTGAAAATTGTATACGAGTAGGTACTGTGGATTATTTACAGTATTGCTTTTTTTAAAGTCAGGATTCCATACCTATTTTTGTTAATACATACATATCTACATACATATTTAATAAAAGTTGCTTATTTAAGTCTTGATCATACCATACGTGACCTCTATAAGCGACATTACTAGCATCCACAACCTCTGTTAGCGAGAGCCTCTGTAAGTGAGAAAACGTTTTATTTGAACCTGGTTAAGTGGAAAACTGGATAAATGGAAAACCTGGATAAGCGGAACTAAACAGCCGGTCCCTTGCGATTCCACTTATCCAGTTTCCACTGTAATTGTGCAATATAGTTGGTCAAACTAATTTGTCAGTCAGTAAGAACCAGGAAAACTATACCCATCCTTTTCTTTTGGGTGCTAGTACTAGTGTAAGACAAAGATAGTATGATTCTCTTTGTCTATGATTGAAATGAGAAAGTCCTTTGACAAACTATATAAGCTTTATGAACACCGATGAGATCCTTAAAAAAATATAAAAATAATCTTTGATTTTATTAAGCAGTATTCGCACGATCATACACGAGCACAACGGTCTTGTAAGAACGAGACAAGTAAGGTCGTTTATCTTATTATCTCACTCTATCCAATAGCTTGAAATGATAGCTGATCGGGACGTGTAGACGCGGCTCGCGGTTATAATAATTGGCTGTTTGCGTTTTTATTTTTAAAAAGTATAAAACACTACAGTAATAAGTTATTACTGTAGTGTTTTTTTACTTCCCGTCCGCTAGAGCAGGACAGCGATAGTTTGATTTTTTTTTATTAGAGTTTGACAATAACGAAGAACTTCGCGTACTATTTTTGCTACAATAAGGTGAACATTTCCGAGCATATTGGAGAAAACATACTTTTTACGTTTGGTTGGGTACTTTGGGACTAAGTTGTTTTGAAATTTAGGACAAATAAAGACAATGGCATTATCTATCTAATACTTTTAAACGAGCAATTCTTGTTTATTTATATATTTCGGGGATCTCGGAAACGGCTCTAACGATTTCGATGAAATTTGCTATCTAGTGATAAATCGATCTAGCTAGGTCTTATCTCTGGGAAAACGCGCATTTTTGAGTTTTTATGTTTTCCGAGCAAAGCTCGGTCTCCCAGATATTGTTCTTTAGGTGCAATGACATCAAAGCAAATTTGAATATCTACCTTTTTGTTGAATACATATAATAAACCAAAATAATAATATTTAGTTACCTACTCGTATATAATTATATTTTTCTACTCGTCGACTGTAATTCTTGAATTAAGATTTCTTATACCAAACTACAATTGGGTATTTTTAATGTATGGGCCAACTCAACTAAAATATTCATTTCGATACAGTTTAGTCAACTATAATGAAATTGACCAATCACAGCTCGCCGCGATCAAGAGGACGAAACAAAACCATAGCCCAAACTAATTATTTATTTTAGGTTGTATAGTAGAAACAATTGCTTCATAAGTCAGAAACGCGCATGTGACACCCTTAATATAGCAACATCCATAGACTACGAAAATCACTTAGCGTTGCTTGTTAGTCTCCATAGGCTACGGTGGCCGAAATAGAGAAAACAACTGTCTAAAAATTTAATTTAGCGCGGAGTAAGTACCAGGGCCTCATGAGTTACGAGAAGATATTGTTGACCAGCCCGCCGGGGCGCGTACCAGTATGAAGGTATCGCGGCTGCTCGCGTATTTTAGCTTTTGGTTTGGTTTGTTTGTATGATTCTACTAGTTTAAAGTATTATTTTTGTTGACGCGTAGAAAAAGTATTGTATACAATAGTGATATAATCAAGCTTTTCAATCTCGTACCTTACTTAGACAACGAAGCAAGCTTCGTTGTCTAAACACGGTACTCGACTGAAAAGCTCTCTATTATATCACGATTGTATAAAATACTATTGTAGGTGCGTTATATGTTACATCTCATAATAAACCACTGAACAGTTGAACATGGTTTAAAAAAGTCGTTGGAGTCCTCTGTTCATTACTTAAAATAAACACATTTAAATTGGCAGATCATGGCGTTCAAATATTTGTGTGTTTTCTTGAAGCTAGTGGGTGGTGTCAAATTGATACAAAACATGTAATTTAGAAAACTACAAAACTGACTATAAAAATAAAGCTTTGACTTAATCAATGACCGCCATTTACTCGTAAATCATAGCAGTTTTTCGGTATGTATGTACATGTAGGTAAACATGTAGGTATGTAGTGCAGTCAGATACCTACTGGGGTGTGAAAAACTTCTGTTTTACTGTATCCTAGTCATTTCAGTTGATATTCGACGTATGGGTCCACGGGTCTAATGAAAAATAGCAACATTGCGGAAATTAAAAGCAGCGAAACATTTGACCAATTTAGATAACCTTAAATCGGTGTATAAATAATTTCGGAAATAACAGAACACATAGCCTGGAAAACGTGTTATTACCTCGAAAGCTTCGAATAGTTTTCTCGTCTATTATTATCCTTTTGTTATGGCACGAACAAACAATTTACTATTGTCCTCATCCATCTTGCGGAAAACCGAGTTAAATCTTGAACAATGACATAAGGGGTCCTTCGACAGTATCATGAACTTAACAACTTTCAATAAGTATATTTATAGGAAAAGCCTTAATTAGATGTCTACAATCACAAGCTAAAAATAGGAAAGCCGGACTCGGACCAGAGGCGGATACGGAACCAGATCCAGCCCTGGCCCAGACCCCAACCGCACCTTTTTACCAGACTATTTACGGAAAGGGTTATGATTTTATGGACTGCTAAAATGTAAGTACCTAAGTAAATATTTTGACAACATTTTTGACAAGGCTAAATGAGTGACCGTAGTATCTAAGGACAAAAAGCCCCTTTATATGTGTGTTTAATGTGACGGACGGTCAAATACCTACGGTGCCCTCAGTGTAGCGTTCCTTAGTAGCACGACCCGACATGCTCTTGGACCCTTTGTTAAATTATTTTTGTACTGTTAGCGTGAAATAATTTGTAACGGTCAATGTGGCCAAATATATCGGACCACATTTATTTATATGGTAACAAAGGTGTGTTACGAAATATTTGGCCACTTTGGTCGTCACTGTCTATCTGATGCTTACCTATCGATTTTATAAACAAAAACATGCTTCGGTGCTTTAATACCACCGACCTTCGTTTCTCGTTTAAGGTAACAACGGGCTCCCTGTTTTTGGAAAGCACCTTTCAAAGCACTTTATCAAGTAAACAAAAAAGCTTACGACACTTCGCATAGAATTTTATTTTAGCGTAGGGCTCCATAAGTGATGTTTTATAGGGTTCCGATACGCATTGAAAGTGACAGGGACGGGCTTTCTAAAATATTTTTTCGTGGCAGTGTGATTTTTGTATGTTATTTTCAAACACGAAGGGTACGGTGACAGGTGTCATCTCAATACAATTTTGGGAGATTTCATGTTTTAAGATTGAAAATTGTATGAATATGAGAGACACCTGTCACCGTACCCTAATACTTCTTTAAAAATACATAGCCAATATATAACTTGCCCTAGTTGCTAAGAGCAGGAAGAAATATAGCATAGATTGTAGGACCTGGGGAGCCGACCCTTCCCCCCTCCCTTTTTGGGGGGTAGACGCGGTACAATCTGTTGGCTACCGCGCGGGCCAGCTTTGTTTGATCCTAGGAACAATCGTGCCAAGCGGCATCGCATAAGACAAAAGTGCATACACACTGTACTACTTAGCCTACGAATTCAAGTTAGAAAAAATATAAATTTTGAAAGGCTTTATCTTGGAAACTAGCAAATTTAGTCTACTTTAAAAACGTCTTGAGAAGGTACTATCAAAAACTAGTCCTTTAGGGTTATAATCGCCCAAATCTTTAAAAAATCGAAAAATCCCGGTTTTTTCGATTTTTGACAAAGTTGCGTTCGGCGCTTGAGGTCAGAAACTTGGATTATTACTTAATTGGGCCAACATCATAAACAAGTCAGCAAAAAATCAGGACTACTGGATTTGACGCCAAGAAACCCCGTACTTTAGTAAGTAGACGACAAGGTTACTGTACCTATTATAGGTGTTAACGCTATTCTTTCCTGATTGGAGCCCTATTAAATTCTCGTACGCAGACTGTAAACCTACGGACAACTTTTCCATGCTCGGAGACCCTAGGTAATTTAAGCTGATAGATAATCTATTATAAATAATTTATAATAGATAATCTATCACTATTAGTTTTAACTTTCATTTATGGTGTTTTTTCACTCCGCAAAAGTAGGCCACGCTTCAATGTGATTCAAGTTGGGAGCGGACTAATAAATTTCATTTTAATATTCCTCTCACGAGGCTCTTCGGCCTTCGATTATATATGGGACACGAGAAAGGAAAATTATATTACAGTATTATCAGTCTTTGTCTTTTGAGTAAAATAATAATAATGTATATTACACATCTTCCAAATATACATACATATCCTGTTTGATGTAAACATTCACATGTGCCGGATTTCGAGTCAATAATTTCACATCTTTGCGGAACATTTGCTTACCGTAATCATGTAGGTATCTTAACGTAATATATATAATAATGCCATAAATGTTCTTGTGAGCCGGGTATTCACCAAACCTTGTGGTTGACAGTGTTGACGGGGGTCGAGCAAAAAGTATGTAAAAAAAAGACTAAAAGTTGCACGTACTTTAACACACGTATTCCATTACGAAAGGTCTTGGTTTGGGCAGGTTAGTTCCAACACTTTATTCCCCATTTTTACCCGACTTTGTGCCCTAAACTGATATACAAAACAATAATTGGGAATTTCATAACATTATCTGACTAAACGGATAAGCAAATGAGCAACAAATACGGAACCCTAAAAACATAACAAAGTGAAAGAAATGAAATGACACAAAGATACAGGACATCAAATATAAAATATTAATATTATCGTCGGCCGTAGGTTCAATTAATTTTAACAAAATACGATTGTTCTGGAGAGACTGTCAGTTTTTTGGGCGCTAATTGGCTTTTTAATCGGCTTCAAAAAAGGAGGCTCTCCGTGTCCGATGTCCCTACGTTTGTCCGTGATCATTTACGCAGATGTGGATTGCTTCAAATAAAATATTGTCACTGGCACCATCAACGTGTAAGTTTATAATTAGACTCGTGCTATTGTGGACTTGTGGACGAGACTTTAGATTATTCCGTTATCATTATATTCCATTCCGTGACTGTCTCATGCTAGAAATATTTTAGTTTGTAAAAATATTATAAACTTAGTTGATAAAGCTGTTCATTATTTTATATAAAATAGTAAGCTTTTATAATTATTATTATATATGATTATATGGAATAAACCTCTAAAATAATATAGAAATAGAAACACGTTTAATTCATTTTATCCTGAGAGTAACGGAACGGAAATGTGTAACGGTCTCAGAAAAAAATTACTACATTTCTGTTAAAACGAGTGTACTCGTACATAATTTCTTAATTTAGTCTTTTAGAAATAATAATAAACACATTTCAAAATTGCAATCCTATTGTTTATATTTTAAACGTTAATAAAAGTTGGTTTCGGGATGGAGCACTCGTTTCGCCTCTACTAAAAAAAAAACCATTTCCTACAGTGATTACTTAAAAATTAATAAACCACTTATATTTTAAATAAATGTATTCATAAATAAATGCATAAAATTAGCTTTAAGTTATTCATTACGATTTACTTTAATTTCAATGTATATTTTACAAAAGTAATAGTTTGTTGCTATTTGTTGTATAACATAACAGATACCTACATACTTATATAATGGGATAGGTAACAATTTGTAACTTGTATTACAATTTGTGATTAAGTTATAAAACAATTGTTATACAATATGTTATGCATTTTAACCAGTGTGGGAGCATTTAAAACACCTAACAAGTTGTAACAATATAACACGAATACAACACCAATGTGGTAGCACCATAAAGATCCGCGTAAAGACTGAAAACCCTTTGGGCGCCAATGTAGCCGGCTAACTAGCGGTAGGTATTTGAAAAGGTGCATAGTAAACACAATTTCATATTAAAAATATGTACCTACACGTTCAATAGAACTCATATCGCGTACGTGAGCTATAAAAAAATAATAGCTCGTCACTGGCCTTTACATCCATAAATCTTGATCTTTGTGTATGGAACCGTACTGTGAATATCGGCCACGGGTGTCATTATTCTACATTCCGAAACAATTGTCTGGGATACCTATTCGATACAGTACCTATACAATACATGGTTTTTTACTTTTCACAAATTTCTCGGCTTTTAAAACAATCGCTGAATAGAAGAATATCAGTGTATACTGCTGTAATCAATATGACAAAAAAACGAAACTACATTATGCTTTGGAATTTTTATGCTTAACTTCATTAGCGTAAAAGTCAACCATTGCAGAGATATTATAACATATATTTTACCTTTCCCACACTCGGTCCTTGTTTAAGCAAGAGAACCCATGTGTAATGTTTCCATCCATTATTAATCTAACCTAATACAATTTGTCTCGGTATGAATCAAATAACATGAGAGTCTCTTATCCTTACAACAGTTGAGATTGATTCACTTAGTCTCAGACGTGTCCTCGGTTTTTAAATGTTTTACCCTCACTGTACATTTATATACGCGTATGTAGACTTAAATATTTCCTCATTATGTTTTCATGTCTCCAGGCGAATATTTCATACAACATCCTTGTAAAAAGTCCAAGTCTCCGGTGAGCCCTAGCCCGCGGTTTCAATTATGGCCACGCGTAAATATTATGCAAAAGTTACGTTATTATAGAGCTGACCAATGTTTCCGTATATCTGGGATAGTCTTTTTGAACAAAAACGTGGTATACAGTCGCTCAACACAAAAGTTCAACCCCCTTTTTATCACCTTAGGGGATGAATTTTTAAAATCGCTGAAATGTGTTATCTCGTATTTTAATAAAATAGTTTATGGAAATTGTTGAAAATGTTTGGGTCCAGGATTTTGGACAGATTCGATTTTAGAACGACTACTGTCACTGTTGTGTGTAACATTATGACACTGGGACTGACTCTGGCGGATAAGACAAAACCTAGGCGCCCCACTTTATTCAAAATGAGTAACTGTTATTATTTATTTTATCCGAGCGAAGTAGGGTTTTCGTCTAGTATTTCTATAATTTAAGGCAGATCATTTTGAAGGAATTCTCTCTACCCTTCTCCGAAAGTATTGGTACTAAAATTATAGGGTCAAGAGTCAGAAATAATAATATTTATTCAATATTGATTGATACGGTGATTAAGGAACCCGTGGGCACGCTTTTTAAATTTACTTTAATTTAGTAGACTTTCTCAATTGTTGCCGAATTGTGGAGGTGTTAGTTATTATGAACTTTGTTCTACTGAGTATCTCTTGACGCGCTGGCGGCACATGTAAATGAGTGGAATACAGAAATATTACCCCTCCCATGGTCTAATAAAACATGGTCTTCTATTCCCAGAGTGACACGGGCCTACGTCACAATAACATTGCCACTTTATTTCAACATAACATGTTACATGGGTACATTATAGCTATGGTTAATAAGTTAAAATATTTCTTTATAATTTTATAATTTTCATTTATAATGTATTTTATCTTAAATTTTACAATAACACGTCAATTTTAATTATTCGTTAGCAATAAATATCTTCCGATTCACGAAAGAAATTTCAGACGTTCGGGTAATTCTGTTTACATTACTGGCAACACAGGATAGCGCTGTCACATTTGACAATTCGGATCTAGATAACTTCATGCCCTGACCGTCATCCTTGTCGAACGCGTGTTAATTGTTATTTCCTTCTCGCTCAGTGTCAGCAGTCGCAGTGTTTTCCAAACTTTTCACGTCGTAAGCTTAGTAATTAATGTGTAACTGTGAATTAGTTTTTTAAACGTTTGTCTTGTATAGATAAATAAAGTTTAATTTAATACATTAGATTTGTTTTATTTTACTATGTTTCTACATGAATAACTTAAAATTAATGCCGTTAAAATAATTTTCACCGTTGGTTAAAATTCTCCCACATTTTAAAGTTTGAGAACCTGTAAACAGCATGATGACGTAGGCCCGTGTCAGTTAGGTCATACGCGAATCTCGGAATAGAGTACCAGGCGGAGTATATTATTATACCATGACCCCTCCGGAATGAAAACGGTTCCTGAGTTTTGAATGTGGTCAAACTGGTCAACTTACAATTGCTGGGTATAACTAAAGCTAAAAAAAAATTAAAAACCTATCAAAATTTTGCGCCCTTGGTAGGGTGCCCATCGCGCAGGCAACGTTCCCGCGCTGGATTGCTATGGCCAATCTTTGCGCGAGAAAGCTGCCTGCGCGAGGGTCACCTGTGGCCTCCCTTAGGCGCTTGCTGAGCGCCTTGTGGAGCCTCCGAGCCCCCCTACCCCACGGACCTATAAGTGTCTCGACACCAAAGGCTACAAATTCGTAGTGTGCGCCGAAACAACTATATTTATTCGCCTTGGAGCGTTCTCGGACGTCAATGGTGTGTATTTGCAAATACAATATTTTTCTTTCTTTCTTCTTTCTATGGAGCAAAGTATTCTTCATCTGAAACTCGGAAACAAGCAACGACCTACTGCGATAAGGAAAATGACAAAAGTTACTGACGCCTAACCCAAGGTTTAAATAAGTCCAAATGAAAAACGGCAGCTACATGAAGAGCTCACGGAAAGATTATTCATGTATTTCTCAATATCTCTATCATTTTATTATATAACTCACAATATAGTTATGTTCGGTTTTTACTACATGTATATCCATTTATTACAGGTGAACCAGTGTATAAATAAAGTATTTTTAATTTGTTACTTCCTGGATCTATATATGTCGACTGTTTCATGACGTTGTCCCAGTTTGAATAATAGATCTAGAAGAGGAATATTTAATATTAACTGGAGATATGTGCCAATGTCCACTTGGAAAGCTTTAAGGATGACTCACGCTTAGGGATTGCAGACCCGGTACTGTTTAAAAGAACCGGGATTTTCGGTACCAGGCAAAAATGGAACCGGGATTTCCCGGTATTTTCGGTACTTTCGGGACTGCCTTCAAAAATCAGGTTTACCTCAATTTTCAATAAAAAAAGCGTAAATCGACGATGAATCTTTCTCTAAGCATTTGTACAATATCAAAAGTACTATAGTGAAGGTTCTTTTTTAAATACACAGTACACACACTTCTTTTTTACGATAATATGTGTAGTTAATCCACACAATCATTGCCTACATTACTTAACTGTGTTATGGACTGCCTCTACGTACTATACTACTAAATAATATAATTAGGCTTAATCCTAAACTACTTACATGTGATATTTTTACTATCTTCGCATGCGTTCAAAATGGGCTGTGGCAGGGATATCTTACCTACTTACATATGTATAATAACAAATAAGCTATCAATATGAAGAATCAAGAAATTATTCAGTCAGAATTAAGAATTTACCAAAGAGGCAAGGGCATGTTACTGTATTATTTTAATTCATTTTAAAATGTCATTATCATATGAGAGTTTCTTATACCGTGTTCGAATGAAAAGGAGTATTTAATTAATTACAAAATTCTCTAAATTTTTTCTCGTACTTAGTACCTATACAATTTATACAAATAACTAATTATTCGTATCAAATTATTTATAGTCGAAATACGTATGCCCTTTAAGTTTCAAATTACTCAATTTAATATTGTCGGCATTGTCAAACCCATTATTTACTAGTTTTAGCATCAGCCTTCTAGATTGATAAAATATATTTATTTAAAAAACATGATATTTCATTCTAAGTAACAGAAAATAGTCAAATATTTTACCGGAAAGGTTAGTCCCGAAAATCCCGAAAGTACCGGGATTTTAATTTTGAAATCCCGGTTCTTTGCTTGGCTCTAAATCCCGGGAATTCCCGGTACTTTCAGTTCTGGTATTTCCCGGGAGCAAACCCTACTCACGCTAGACCGGGGCTTGCCCGGGCCGAGGCGTCCGACATGTCATTTTCTATGACCGCAGATCGGTGATCACGTGGTGCTTTCCATAGAAAACGACGCGCCGCCGGAAGCTCGGCCCAGCCTCGGCCCGGTCTAGCGTGAGTCATAAGTTTCTAATGAACATTAAACAGCGGCCTGGCACATAAGTATGTATTATGTAGTACCTACATACATATCTGGCTTGGTTTCGTTGAGCATTTTCATTTAAACTTGTACTTTAAAGCGCGACTTAAGTCATGATTCAGTAACGTCTAGAGTCTGTGCTGAAAGAAAAGAGTCGTAGAATGTATTGGGCCCCATACATTCCACGACTCATCTCTTTCCGCACAGACTCTAACCGTTACATTCCTGACAAATGTATAGGGTTTGACATTGACCGTCAGTTTTGTGACATTGCAAACATGCCCCGTTATAATGTTAATTTATTCATTCATGAATGAATAATGTGCCAATGTGGTTATTATAGCGAATACGCACATTATAACGAAACCAAGCCAGATATGTACTGTATAATATGGGCGAGGCCGCTGTTTAGTGTTGATTCATTAAAGACTATAAAGCTTTCCAAATGGTCGGTTCATTAATTGTATCTACGACGCTACAATACAATAGAACCGCTTTTTCCTGCCTATAGACGACATAGATTAATTTAGACCTTAAAAAATATTACTTATTAACAATAAATAACGACTCCATGGAATTTAAAACCACGATTATATGCTACATACATAGTTGTTATTCAGAGATTCCATAATTTCAATAAAATATAAGTAATTTTATTTTTTCCCAGAGTGACACGGGCCTACGTCACAATAACATTGCCACTTTATTTCAACATAACATGTTACATGGGTACATTATAGCTATGGTTAATAAGTTAAAATATTTCTTTATAATTTTATAATTTTCATTTATAATGTATTTTATCTTAAATTTTACAATAACACGTCAATTTTAATTATTCGTTAGCAATAAATATCTTCCGATTCACGAAAGAAATTTCAGACGTTCGGGTAATTCTGTTTACATTACTGGCAACACAGGATAGCGCTGTCACATTTGACAATTCGGATCTAGATAACTTCATGCCCTGACCGTCATCCTTGTCGAACGCGTGTTAATTGTTATTTCCTTCTCGCTCAGTGTCAGCAGTCGCAGTGTTTTCCAAACTTTTCACGTCGTAAGCTTAGTAATTAATGTGTAACTGTGAATTAGTTTTTTAAACGTTTGTCTTGTATAGATAAATAAAGTTTAATTTAATACATTAGATTTGTTTTATTTTACTATGTTTCTACATGAATAACTTAAAATTAATGCCGTTAAAATAATTTTCACCGTTGGTTAAAATTCTCCCACATTTTAAAGTTTGAGAACCTGTAAACAGCATGATGACGTAGGCCCGTGTCAGTTAGGTCATACGCGAATCTCGGAATAGAGTACCAGGCGGAGTATATTATTATACCATGACCCCTCCGGAATGAAAACGGTTCCTGAGTTTTGAATGTGGTCAAACTGGTCAACTTACAATTGCTGGGTATAACTAAAGCTAAAAAAAAATTAAAAACCTATCAAAATTTTGCGCCCTTGGTAGGGTGCCCATCGCGCAGGCAACGTTCCCGCGCTGGATTGCTATGGCCAATCTTTGCGCGAGAAAGCTGCCTGCGCGAGGGTCACCTGTGGCCTCCCTTAGGCGCTTGCTGAGCGCCTTGTGGAGCCTCCGAGCCCCCCTACCCCACGGACCTATAAGTGTCTCGACACCAAAGGCTACAAATTCGTAGTGTGCGCCGAAACAACTATATTTATTCGCCTTGGAGCGTTCTCGGACGTCAATGGTGTGTATTTGCAAATACAATATTTTTCTTTCTTTCTTCTTTCTATGGAGCAAAGTATTCTTCATCTGAAACTCGGAAACAAGCAACGACCTACTGCGATAAGGAAAATGACAAAAGTTACTGACGCCTAACCCAAGGTTTAAATAAGTCCAAATGAAAAACGGCAGCTACATGAAGAGCTCACGGAAAGATTATTCATGTATTTCTCAATATCTCTATCATTTTATTATATAACTCACAATATAGTTATGTTCGGTTTTTACTACATGTATATCCATTTATTACAGGTGAACCAGTGTATAAATAAAGTATTTTTAATTTGTTACTTCCTGGATCTATATATGTCGACTGTTTCATGACGTTGTCCCAGTTTGAATAATAGATCTAGAAGAGGAATATTTAATATTAACTGGAGATATGTGCCAATGTCCACTTGGAAAGCTTTAAGGATGACTCACGCTTAGGGATTGCAGACCCGGTACTGTTTAAAAGAACCGGGATTTTCGGTACCAGGCAAAAATGGAACCGGGATTTCCCGGTATTTTCGGTACTTTCGGGACTGCCTTCAAAAATCAGGTTTACCTCAATTTTCAATAAAAAAAGCGTAAATCGACGATGAATCTTTCTCTAAGCATTTGTACAATATCAAAAGTACTATAGTGAAGGTTCTTTTTTAAATACACAGTACACACACTTCTTTTTTACGATAATATGTGTAGTTAATCCACACAATCATTGCCTACATTACTTAACTGTGTTATGGACTGCCTCTACGTACTATACTACTAAATAATATAATTAGGCTTAATCCTAAACTACTTACATGTGATATTTTTACTATCTTCGCATGCGTTCAAAATGGGCTGTGGCAGGGATATCTTACCTACTTACATATGTATAATAACAAATAAGCTATCAATATGAAGAATCAAGAAATTATTCAGTCAGAATTAAGAATTTACCAAAGAGGCAAGGGCATGTTACTGTATTATTTTAATTCATTTTAAAATGTCATTATCATATGAGAGTTTCTTATACCGTGTTCGAATGAAAAGGAGTATTTAATTAATTACAAAATTCTCTAAATTTTTTCTCGTACTTAGTACCTATACAATTTATACAAATAACTAATTATTCGTATCAAATTATTTATAGTCGAAATACGTATGCCCTTTAAGTTTCAAATTACTCAATTTAATATTGTCGGCATTGTCAAACCCATTATTTACTAGTTTTAGCATCAGCCTTCTAGATTGATAAAATATATTTATTTAAAAAACATGATATTTCATTCTAAGTAACAGAAAATAGTCAAATATTTTACCGGAAAGGTTAGTCCCGAAAATCCCGAAAGTACCGGGATTTTAATTTTGAAATCCCGGTTCTTTGCTTGGCTCTAAATCCCGGGAATTCCCGGTACTTTCAGTTCTGGTATTTCCCGGGAGCAAACCCTACTCACGCTAGACCGGGGCTTGCCCGGGCCGAGGCGTCCGACATGTCATTTTCTATGACCGCAGATCGGTGATCACGTGGTGCTTTCCATAGAAAACGACGCGCCGCCGGAAGCTCGGCCCAGCCTCGGCCCGGTCTAGCGTGAGTCATAAGTTTCTAATGAACATTAAACAGCGGCCTGGCACATAAGTATGTATTATGTAGTACCTACATACATATCTGGCTTGGTTTCGTTGAGCATTTTCATTTAAACTTGTACTTTAAAGCGCGACTTAAGTCATGATTCAGTAACGTCTAGAGTCTGTGCTGAAAGAAAAGAGTCGTAGAATGTATTGGGCCCCATACATTCCACGACTCATCTCTTTCCGCACAGACTCTAACCGTTACATTCCTGACAAATGTATAGGGTTTGACATTGACCGTCAGTTTTGTGACATTGCAAACATGCCCCGTTATAATGTTAATTTATTCATTCATGAATGAATAATGTGCCAATGTGGTTATTATAGCGAATACGCACATTATAACGAAACCAAGCCAGATATGTACTGTATAATATGGGCGAGGCCGCTGTTTAGTGTTGATTCATTAAAGACTATAAAGCTTTCCAAATGGTCGGTTCATTAATTGTATCTACGACGCTACAATACAATAGAACCGCTTTTTCCTGCCTATAGACGACATAGATTAATTTAGACCTTAAAAAATATTACTTATTAACAATAAATAACGACTCCATGGAATTTAAAACCACGATTATATGCTACATACATAGTTGTTATTCAGAGATTCCATAATTTCAATAAAATATAAGTAATTTTATTTTTTTGACTTCGTATATATATATTTCCTATAAGTACATCTCGTCCTTATGGCTAGCGACAAAGTAAGACGTTTTGCCGACCGCGGTCACAAATAGTTAATTGTCAAGTTTACAGTATAATATCAAGAAAGAAATAATTCACCACAAAATTAGTTATTGAAGTGAAAACTTCTTTAGCGGCGCTGGGCACTTTTTGAGGTGGAGAAAAAATGATAAACTCGAGACAGCGTAAGGCGATCACGTGACCGTAACGTTTAGATGGCCACTCATTTAGGTGGCATTTAAATCAATAAAGAAAACTCAATGACATTACATGAAAAAAGTTCTAATCTTGTACGGGTTGAAATACGAGGATCTCACAGTTACATTCTAACTTTATATCACTCAAATATAATTCAATAAAGCTACATCTTGATGAAATCGCTAATAAAAGTGAACTCTAGTACTGGTGAATAAAACTCAAAATATCATGAATATATTTAGATGCGAGGTCTGCAAGGTAACTTTACAATTTCTATTCGAATTTTAAACAATTAACGCTACAAATTTGAATTTCGAATTTTAAACAAGCTCACTGACCAGCAATTTTGGAACTAAAGTTTTTCAATAGAAAGGAGGATGGGTCAATTATACATAGTGCTGCAGACATTTTGTACTAGTCATTGAGTTTTCACTTCTGTCGGCCCTCCCGGAGTGCAACCCGTTGTTGTTTTTTTTTTAAACACTGACTTACAATTTTTTTCGGATAAGTGTCAATATCTGTGAATCTGGAACTTACGTTGGCGCTACTGAGCAGAAATTATCGGTTCTAATTATATTCCAGAAAACCAATACCCGTGAAATAAAATGTATGTTGGTTAACTAGGTACGACAAGTGTAATATTCCAAAACATAATATAAACCCTTCTCCGGGTACGTGTAACGTATGGGTAATTAATTCGAAATCCCTATTCTGTACACTTTATTAATTTGTATTAAAAAGTTTTGGCGGCTGTAGCGACGCATCTGGACGAGTGAAGTTTAACATTATTTAAAAGTTGTAAAGCCGACCCAACCCGCTTACGGATTTACGCTCGTGGCATAAGGCTGGAACCACAGCATACGTTGTCGCGCGGATTTTTATAAAACAAGCCCTAAAGAGGGAAAATTTTGAAGTCTTAATTATGTTACCATGGAAAAAAATAATAAAAAAAAAAATATTTTAACTATTAGTATTACACAACATTAACATAAGACGACGACGCCCAAATTGCCAAGTGTCGCAAATATGCATTTTCGAAAACTAATTTATGAAATCACAAATATTTATTACTAAGACACCCAATAAATGCCCTTTGGCCGCTTTTGTATGTAGTTTTTCTTGGATTTTCTGTTCGACTATGTAGAAAGTATCTTATTTATTAATAATAAAATAATAATCAGATAACTGACAAAGAATTTTCGCTGGGTTTTCTTAGACTGTACCAAAATTACGCAAATAGGTGACCTCCGATGCCCATTAAATTTCACGTCGCGCTGTTAATATTTTCCCTGAATTTATGGGATCGGAATAATCGTACTCGGAACGGGTATGCCTCGGATTTGGGTCCAAAACCTTTCATGGTCCAAGTGCCTTGGGTAAGTTTTATATAGGTAATAATAGTTCGTTATTAAAAGTCGAGGTATGCTGTGTTGTGGCATATTGGGCTTTGTTTATTTGTTGTAGTTAGTGTTGCAAACTCTTTGCAAGCTTATTCTTCTTTATTATAAATTGAAACTGTCATTCGATATCTTTAGGTTGTATTGATTGATCGTGTCAAATGCTGTGTTTTTCTAATTCATTGTAAATATTAATAGGTACCTACATAATGAAATGCACCTTTTAATAAGGTAAAAATCCCCTTTCATTCAAATACAGTTCACCAACCCATTCCATCTTTTTTAGTTGGTTTATATTGTATTGTGGGGTTTGGGTAATATTTAACTTCTTAGGGAGCATCTAAAATAACTGCAGTGCTTTCATATTTAGGTGTTATGTTAAACATATATGTATGTATATTCTTTATTACATTATGTTTATAGTTGCATTCGATAATGAAAGTTTGTACAAACCCTAGAGAATGGCGATTTGAAATATTTAAACGATAGCGAGTACAAATATATCTCACTGAAATTTACCTATTTGTACTCGCTATCGCATCCGCTTTGTCTGTACCGTGTCCCTTTTTGTCGGAAGTTGGACCCGAATTACTCATGTTAATGACTGCGCCTAACACTGCTTAGTGGTGGAGTTTAGAAAGCACAAATTGGTGCGGAACTGCTTTACATGTCATGCTTGTCTAGTTACCATAAAACATTTGACATACCATAATTTTATTATCATAATTATTTTGGCCCAAAATTATTTTAAGTATTTAGATTTGGTTTTATAAAATTTATAAAAAAATCTTACCCTCTTTTTACTTTGCCGTAGTCGCGTAACTATGGGCTTTGAAATAAAATTGGGAAGGTTTATTTTATAAGCTGCACTGCAACTCCTTTCCGCTTGTAAAGGAACCTGCTGGAAAATTACATGCTGCAACTCAAGTGTCTCAAGAACGGTTAGCTACACGTACAGAAGCATGTCCAGCAGCTGGACCAACAGGCACACAAGGACTGAAGCGGCGACATGAAGGAGCTGATGAGAGTCCAAAAAAAAGGGCAAACACCACTACTCCAGTCCAGCTGCTGGAAAATTACAAGCTGCAACTTAAGTGTCTCAAGAACAGTTAGCTACACATACAGAAGCATGTCCAGCAGCGGGACCAACAGGCACACATGGATTCAAGCGGCGACATGGAGGAGCTGATGAGAGTCCAAAAAAAAGGGCAATAACCACTACTGGTCCAGTCACCTGCAATAATATCTTACACAAATAAGGCCGCAAAAATATCTGACACGATCTTATTTGTAGAGCCATAGGAGCGTGTCACATATTTTTGCAGCCTTCCAAGAGTAACATATTATTGCAGGTGACTGTACAGCGGCGGCACAGGCTTTAGAACCATCCACGAGCACGTCTAGCCCGGGTGCAATAGTATTAACAGAACCTAATATGTGACAAAGTATTTGGTAAGAAACTCATAATTAAAGATTCCCTGTATAATAAAATAGTATTTTTTTACGATAGAAATGATACGTGAGATTTCTAGTTACCGTGAAGGAAATTAATGCCTACGCCATAATACAGTTATTTCATAGACGCTGCATCTCGGAATATAATTAGCATATCCAACAAGCTTCAAGACGTCACGTTGAAAGACATTAAAGGTTTTTCATTTAAATTTATAAAATGTCTCGCGTGTTTCCTTTCTGCATGAAAGTGGGTAAGTATCTTTGACGTTATGTTTCTCATGTGACCGAGTTTATTTGTCGAGTATAAACATAATGAAGAGGTTTTTATGGCGACTGGATAAAGTAGATAATTATTAGTACATTATTGTCGAGGCTCGGAAGTAGCTACTTGCAGGCTGAGGATTCGTTTTAAACGGACGACCTTGGGAGTCCGTTTAATTGAATCCGAAGCCAACAAGTAGCCTTCCAGCCGAGTCATATATAGTGCTTTTCTCAAAAATGGTGTAAGAAATATAAATATCATAGAAATATTTTACAAAAGCAACGTTCTTACGTATATATTTTCACAGAAAAAAATAGAAAATAATTAGTTTTGCCGCCTTTTTATTTTTTAAATAAAAAAGTAGAAGTGTATTTTTCTGCCGAAAATACGCCAACCTATTTGAGACTGCTAAATAGTCGCGGTACTAATCATCTGTTTGGCTGTTTAATGGGCCTGTGCCTTCATTTGATATGGCCATTTCAACTTTTAAAAAGTTTGGAACTCGACAAATAATGGAATTTGTATGCAACATTGCAGTCCCAAAATCGAGACTGCAATGTTTTTAACTTTTTAATTTTTGACTGACCATAAACTACGCGCTTCGCGACCTATTTTTTAAACAGCAAAGTCGACTTTGTCGGCCATTTTTGAGAAAAACATATTTGTAGAGACTTTGTAGTGGTTTGCAATCCAAACCATCAACAGAAGTTGTTACCGAAAACATCATAAATTATTTGATATTATTTTTTACGTAAGTACTTAATTGGTTGTATTACGCGGAACTTTTTAATGCTCAATACAAAAATCAACTTTATGTGATAGTATAATGTAAAGGATAAGGTCGACATCTATTTAGCATTAAACTGCGGAATGTTAACGAAAAACTCAATTATCGCGTGCTACTCAAAATAGCGCGAGAAAAATACCAAAAAGTGTACATAAGCGTAAAAGAGGTAGAGCAAATACGCTGATTGCGAAATCTGTTGTGTATTAGTCAAACTTTGGTGTGTGTGTGTAGCTCAACTACTTGACGCTAGATGACAGTATCTTCAAAAGTAAAACTAGTAGTGTAATTTCGGCAATATTTTCTTGACTCGTGACGGCGCTCGCCGGTCATTAATCTCTTTTGCAATAAAATAGTATGGTCATTTATATTTCATGATATTTATTTTAACGTTGTTAGTAATAGTGTCAACGACGGTTTTCATAGTAGTCCATCCTTAGGTTACATGCTACTGTTTTTATTTTCTGTGGTCCCGACAATTACCGAGAAAATGCCTAATCCCATACCTACAAATTTTAATCGTGCTGATAATACTTCCAATAAATACAAATAATGACTCCTAATGATTAACATGTCTTCATCAAATATGTAGACTAATATTTAATATCTTGTAATAGCCGCCAAAGGCAGTCGTGTCCAATGCGCGCAGCGACATAGACGCATTGATGATCAATTAATTTAATTAATTGCGAATTTAGCGCGGCTCGGCCGCAGCTAGCGAAGTGACGCGATGAGTACCTCCGGACAGAGTGCACCGATCGTGAACGAACTCCTCGCCTTTCTGCAACAGAAGCTGCTGCTGGAAGGAGTGATGGACACGGTGTCTGCTGTCCAGATCTGTTCGTCGAGTTTTTCCGTCTAAGATATCTGTGCAGCAAAGAAGGGTCTGCACGAGTCCCTCGGGATCGCCGGCACGTATGTACCTCACCGGAGAGGTGATGAAACCGGGAAGAAGACCCTCGAGAACATCATAAACGGGTGCCTCCAGCCTGCCGTCCTATATTCCGGATCATGTCGACGTTAGCTGCTTGTTGAAGGAAATCGTGGCCCACTCGTGGCCCTAAAAACAAGTCTAGCAGATGTCATTTCGAAGTTTGATGCGGCCCAGGTCATTATAACCGAGTTACGCAACGAAGTCACCAGTTTGCGAAACAGTGCCCTTACTCGGTCGGCGGCGTCGAATTTCAAGAGCGATAACCGGCAAGCCACGAGCGCCGAGTTCTCAAGGAGAAGCTCCCTGTTGCCAGTGTGGATGAGGAGGATTTCACACTGGTATCAAGAAAGAAGAAGGCGCGCACGGGGCCTCGTAAGACTCAGTGTGGTACCGCCGAACCGGCTAACTCTGGCTTGCGGGTTGCTACACCGAGTAAGGCGCTGTACGTATCGCGGCTGCTGAAGTGGTGGAGTATGTAGATGGACCGGTTACACGCTGAGGGTGTTCCAGTTTCGATCGCGCCACTACGTGCACTTCAACTCTTTTGTGGTGCGCGTGCCGCGACCGCTGCAGGGGACCATCGAGTGCGCCGACTTTTGGCCGAAAGGTGTCGTGTTTCGTAGGTTCCGGGGCAAACTGCCGAATCCGACACAAGAGCAGCATGCAACGGAGCCACGCCGTTTTGTCGACTAAATAGTGTTTAGTTTTAAGTTTATGAAATACATATGTATGTTAGTCTTGTAAGGTATTTGTAATATGGGCCTTGTTGCCTGAATTAAATTTCTAAATAAAATGTTAAATAATTAGTTTAATCTGCAATGTATGAGGTATATCTTACGTTACAGACAATAACGTGAAACTGCAACTTACTTTTAAAACTCTAACACGGCGGTGACGCGTTAAGGTTGACCGTTTTTTCAAATGAACACAAATAAATAATTTTCGACAAAACTTCTCCCTTCAGCCATTTGTAAACCTGACAACAACACAGTGTTGCTGTTCTTAAAAAACTTTAATAAGGCTGCCAGTAGTAAAGATAATTTCCTACCGAGTACCGCATGCTTATATTACCACGCGCGGTGGTGACGCGAAAACTAATCACAAAATGTATGTTGTTTAAAATTATATAAAATCGTTATAAATCCATCATCCATCCATCCATCCACAATTTTTAAACAGTGTTGTAGAACAAGGATTAGTGTTTTATATTTGATATAAATTATTTCAAAATCTCTTTATATTTTTTCAAAAAAAATCAAATATCACTAAATCTGGGGAAGTCACACTACACGGTCCGTGACATTTCGCACTTGTAATTATTTTTTTATATGTTTCTAATACTCTTAGGACAATACATTTAGGTTGACCTAAAACTAGAGGTAAATTGCTAAGTATATTGATATAGAGTTTACCGATTTTCACAAAAATATATGCTATTCTTACGTGTTACACAAAAAATGCATAAGAATAAGAATTACCCATATTTGAAAACCCGACAAGGAGGTCAGAATACATAGGAGCATAACAGTTTAAACGTCAAACTTCTATGAAATTATGACGCATAAATGACACTTGCACTGCGTGGGCTATCAAATCCGCTGCAGACTTTTCTTGGTCCGGCTGGCGCAAACATTATCCCGGCCTCGAAAGGAATAGCTTTCAAAAGTTATTTAAAATAAATCATTTACTACATAACAGTCCTTATTGCTCAGAGAAAACTAAATTAACATAAACATATGAAGCCTCTATTACTAATAGTTAGGGAGGCGAATAGGGGAATTTTCGGCAATACTCGAGCGTGGCAGTTTAAGATATGAGAGATACCTTAGACCTAATAGAACAACCTTGTAAAGTATTTAGCTCTATATGTAGTGACGCGCGCCTAGGATAGACGATCAGATTAGTAAAAAAAAATGGATAGTCTGAAATACTCGAGCGCCTCAGATTAAGATATTGGGGGTTGATTTTAGTGTTTAAAGACTAAATTTAACTAATCTGACGATAAGTCCTTGACGCCGCCGAGTTATAGGGTCGCGAACTTGTAAAAAAAAAACGTTAATCCGGCATTCTCGAGCGCGATTTTTTTATTTTTTATTTTGAAGAATATAATCTAAAACTTACTAAAAATACAAAATCTGCCGGTTTCCGCATGACCGGAAGTGTGGAGGAGCCATTTCGTCTTCCTAAGAACGCGTTGCGGCATATAAGTCGCGAACGATACATTTTACAAAAAAAAAGTTTAAATAAACAAAAAAGGTAATTTTATTGTCATTCTTAAATTCCCTGTTTTATCAAGGAGAAAGAAAGGAAAAAAAAGAAACCAAAAAACCTTTTTCGGTCAGATTAAGAGAACCCACCAACATTTTTGTCAGATTAAAAAAATATGCTTTCAGGATACCGAGATAAACCTCCCCTATGAAAATCTGACGCGCTCGAGTATTTCAAAAAAACTTATTTTTTTTGCATATTCAAAAATTCATCGTAACTTATCGTCACGCCGAAATCGTCAGTTTTTTTAAAGGAAGCTTCCTTGGGGCCTACTTAACACCCCTTCCGAAAATCTGACGCGCTCGAGTAAATTTTTTTTTTTTGCATTTTTGACTACTTTATATGCCTACCCCCACCACGCAAACCGGCAGATTAGTATACCGTTGTTATTAGAGGCACTCGGGGCATACGTAGTATGAATATCTGACGCGCTCGAGAATGCCCAAGTAACTGTTTTTTTTAACATTTTTGAAAAACCGTACACGCCAAACCCACCGCTAAAATGGTTTTTGCCATACGAGCTTTTCTTTTCGAAATTATTTTATCTTTCGATTTTGATAGGTCTCGACGGCGCCGTTGAATTACGCCATTTAGCTACCTCGCCTCCCTAACTATAAAGAGAGATAACTAATTACTAACAGAAATATGAAATTATATTATTGAGAAGGCAAAGGACATAATTTGACTAAAGGTATTTTAATTTTAAGTGTGCCTGATTTTGTTTAACCAAAGCAACTCTGGCAATAATACCATCCTTGCCAGGAAAGAGTTGAGTTATAAGACCTAACGGCCAATGTAGAGGCATGACATGATCTTGAAGGATGACTACAACTGTTCCTTACTTAACAGCCTGAGAAGGAGTATTCCATTTTTGTCTGGTTTGCAACGTGTGCAAATACTCATCGCGCCACCTCTTTCAAAATTATTGCGTTAAACGATCTAATAATTGATATCTTTGCAAAAGATGATCAGATGTTACCTCCGCAACAGACGCAGTTGGAAGATATTTGAGTAACGTGAAGAAAATGAGCTGGCGTCAATGCGGAAGCACAGTATAATAAAGAGTACTAACGTACAGTATAGACACTCCCTGCCTCCCGTTGAAAGTGCCGCCCACCCGCTCTCGGTTACCTCACAGTTACCGGCTGGCAAGGACGCGACTATTTACAAAACCTATCAGATTACACTGAAAACAACACAATATCTATGAACAAAAAATCATGTTTTCAACTTACGTAATATTTTGGTGGCCTGAATTTCCTTACAAAAAGTTTGTTACTTCGTTTATACTGATTCAAAATAGGAAACTATTGTATAAATCGACCTTAGATACCCACCTTATAGCATAATACGATTCTTATTTCTACCTAATTCGCGCAATGTGTTTTGAGTCATTGAGGTCATCGAACTTGACAACAAAATAGCGAGAACCCTAGCACGTCTTATCTCACTCACACAAGCATGGTACGCGTTCACCTACACGAGCTTAGACTGTGTGCGTAGGAACGCGTTTGTTTCATACATTTGATCGCCAGTGTCCGAGGTGTGGCGGAAGGTTCTGCTAGAGCGGAGCTTAACACGGATAGCGGCCTAGAATTTAATAAAGCCTCAATTTCACACAAAACTGTCATTAATTCCTGAAATCTTTAGTACGATACAAATGTGATTTGACGCATTTGACGTTACTTTCCCAACATCCTCCAAAATGTGAAGCACTGGGGGCTTCGAGCAACACGGAAGGGAGGCGGCATTCGCACTATTTCCCCTCTGCCTATGTACAATTAAGATCAACTGATCTAGCGCGGGTAATAAAACTAGTTGCGCTCGGATTTTTAACCAGACCAAGTCCAGTCGCGCGAGTGAACACAACTGCAGAAAAAATGCCTAATTGCTCGGTTTTTTGTTGTAAAAAGAGGTCGGGGACATCAAATTTACAAAAAGAAGGTGTTACATTTCACATGTAATATTTTTTTTACATATCAGACGTTTAATTACATTTAAACACAATTATTATATTTTAGTCTCATGTAATTGTTGGATTTATCGATTTTGCTCGCCCAGTACAAATTGCGGATCGGTCGAGCGACAAATCCCAAGTCTCTCATCTCTCAGAAAACAATAAAATTCTTTGACGAAAATGTGTTAGTGTGCGTGTTGTGACACTTGTGACACGTCCGTACACAAAAACAGATCGAGGTGTGCAAGATTTATCTGTGTAGGGTGTCATTTTCTATGTATTTGTGTCGTCCCAAAATGCGCTCGAGTATTTAGCAAGAAGATAGGGTACGTGAGGCACCTAAGAGCGCATCAGAGAGTAGATCAGCTACACTCTAATAACACGAGCTAAAAATTGCCTAGTCCAGAGCACTGGACCGAAATCGACTGGGTCGCTGGGGCCGAAATCGGTCAGGAGAGCATCATCATCATCATCATTTGTGTCGTCATTATCATTACAGATTGGATTTTGTATGTAAGTGTGTGAGAAGTGCGACTGTGTCGCACCTTTCCCCCCGCAAAAAATGGCAGAACGATTTGTACGGTGAGATATCGCTTGGGCCACTCCCTTCCGACGTGTCGGAAGTCGGTGTTGCTCGAAGACTGGGGGGAATAAATTGCCAAATTATTTTATTGGCTGACAGTTCATGTTAATGTCCTTGTGAACCGCAATGTATACCATACTAAACTCTATAAGTATTATACTTATTAAGTATTATCTGCTTTAAAAAAAATGTAAGTGTATCCGTTATCCCAGTTGATATCAACTACCGTAGACTCAACTCTACCGTACCGTATACTCATATGAGTATATTATGCAAACCCGACCAAGCCATACATCATAACTAATTCTTTAGGCCATTGGAGTTGCTATAAAAGCAATAAAACAGGCAGTATTTTTTTTTGTAGGATTTAAGGGTAATGCTTACAACCCTTTTGTTGCTCTCTCGAGACCGTTCTTTGTTGTGCTGGTTGTGCGTGCTTGTTACTGAAGTATAGTCGTCTGGGAGATATACCGGATGTACAATGTGTTTTTAAAAATACATATCTGAATACGATTTTGTTGTGATGGATTTAGAATAGGTAAGTGTTGACATAATTTTAAATAGGATCTACTAATGGACTATTTGAAAAACAAAAACACTTATTGACTGATCTAGTTAATAAAATAGGTCAATGTGCCAAAGCAAGGTAGTAATAATCATTGTACCTATTAAATATTTCAAAAAGGGTCTAGCAGGCTAAGCTAACACGATTGGCAAGGGATTTGGTTGTAATTTGAGGTGCAGTAGTGGCAGGTCCTAAGAACACTGTATGCATAATAACAGCCTTCGATCTTCTTGTGTTCCAGACTTATCCACGAAAACGTCAAAATATCAAGGTAATTTTTAAACGGTTATTTCAGCTAAACCATGCAAGCGAGAGTAACCAAATAAATTCAGAATGAAGGAGCATAAAATGGGGTTTATAATGCATATTTTTACAAACATTCATTTCCTTGAACTTGGATGAAAAAATAGTTTTTTTTTCGGTTCATTTTTGTGCCACTTCTCGCGAAGCCGCAATTGTCAACTACGTAAGTATACATTTTAAAACATTTTGAAAAATCATGGTGCGTCATGTCAAAAAAAAACATTGACTAACGTATGTTTACTATACTTGGACCATTATTTCTTTTCCAAGCAAATGAACTCTCAAACACCTTAATACTTTAGTTATAAAGTCGTTGACAGTTCATTTGCTTGGAAAATAAATAATGGTCCAAGTATATAGTGTAGTGGCAAACAAAGATAAGTCTGTAGTTGTTACACCACAGAAAGAGGGTTGATGGACAAATTAGGTCATGGTTGACGTATGCTCACTTAGCCTATTTGCACTATATCTGTAGAAAAAATCGTAATGTCAGTTTGTTTTTTGATTTTGTCGCCAGCTGCAAACGAAATGGACATGCTATATGCTATTTTGCTTAAGGTATTATTCTAAATGTGTTTTTTTTTCTTATTTTTTTTAATTCTATGCAAATAAGAAAAAAGTGGGTACATAAAAGTATTGGATGTAAAGTCATTGACAAAAACATTTTTTATTACCATTCCATATCAACAAATAACTCGGTACAGCAAACAGAACAATACAATTCTTCCATTTTGACAGAGTCATACTCTTCATCGTCCCGAGTATAACTAAATTCGATTCTACAATATTCACATTTTCTTTTACCGGCAATATTTTCGTCCGTAAGAGAAATGTCAACGTTAGGTAAGGATTTCAGAAAGAGCTCCTTTGACATTTGCACTGGCATGTGGAGCCCAAATATAATGCATCGAAGTTGAGTTTTTTCTACAGTTTTATATATTTTTTTTGCTTTTCAATTAAAAAGACAGACAATAAACATACTTAGTCAATCATTGTCAACTCGGACTCCTCTTCTAAACAGTTAATTATGTATTCATTCAAATAACTACTTAGTTTTTTAAGTGCACTATTATACAAACTTAACGGCTGTCTTTTACGCTTACAGTAGGACATTATTCCTCTTTTAATTAAATGATTACGTGGAGTTTTATTATACTTCTTCTATATGTACACACTTTAAGGTGAGTAAAATATATAGACACATGTCATTATTTACAAAACAAAAGTCAACAAAAAAAAAGGTTGCTTCAGATAATAAATAGCATATCAGCCAGCATTTGACATAAATATCACAACACACAATTGCCTAAACCTAATAAAGCGTCCACAAATAGTTGGTTCTTACTTTATCATCATCATCACTATTTTGATTAATCATGATCACTGTCTCATCTGTTGAACAGATTTTCGATAATATTTCAGAAGGTCGTAATATTTTAGCAAGAAACCGTGCATGACTTAAATAATAAAAAATAGTCGCAACATCTAACTGTCCTGAGCCCATTTGGACAGTCACAGCAATATCTTCAACTTCGGTACTATTCGATGCCTAGTCAATGTAAATTCGATATGTTTTAGCATTCCTGTGGCGAGACCTGATATCGCATTTGATTATGTATGGCGATTCTTTTATGTATTGAATGGCTACGTTATTTTCATCATCCAGCAATTCTGACAGGTATGACACAGCTTGTGATAGTTGATATGTGCCAGTAAATAATAATTTTAGTTGGTTTACAGTCAAACGTGGAAAATCTATAACTTCTGAAGCCAATAGCTTTTTCAAAGATGTTTTGCGTCGACTCCATCTCTTAGTTTCCACTTCAATGCTTAATGTATTTGGTACATGCATTCCTTTTCTATACGATCAATTATTTCGTTGTCCATATCGCTTCGAACGTCAAGCCTTTTTCCATACCTGTTCTGCAAAAATCCCACTACTTTGCAGAGTGTTTTCACCTTGGTTAGAATTTTGCTGTTTAATAATTGTATATCCATACCGCCTTTACATTTACAAGCCTCATAATGCCACAGCCGAAGTGTTTCTAAAACGCCTTTATTTACCAATGTATCATTTTGATGGCGCTACTCGATCCTAAGTACGCAGTCGTAGCCAGCTTCATTGGGCCCAAGTTGCATTTTGTGAAAGTTTTATGGGCCATTAGCAAAACGTGTCGCTTGAATTTACTAAGCGTTCCGTACACATTTGACGAAAAATATTAATGTACTTAACGTACGTTCATAGCAAGATATCGTGTAAAATATAATGTGTAGGTAAGTACAACATAAGACATGTAGGTACTTATTTATAATATACCATACTGTGACTTTTGTGATACATATAAAGTCAGGTAGTCCCTACTATTCCCACTATGAGCTCTCATAGTCCTAAACGGTCGGCTTAAAAAAATTCAACTCTACTTGATGCATTTTTGACCAGTTAGCCATCCCTTTAGGTGGTGAAAAGGGGGTGGAAGTTTGTATGAGGAATCAATAAAAAGCATATTGGATAAAAAATAAGCTTTAAAAAATTACAAATTCTACGCACAGTCGCACACGAAGTCGCGCGCAAAAGCTAGTCATCTATAACAGTTAAATGTAATATTTGGAATGAAGCAAAATAAGACTGAGAACCAAGTTTACTGAATATTTACAGTTAATCCTCGGAAACACGTTTAATTCACACCGTGTTAAGTGTAGGTTTGATGCTCAGTTAATTCTCTGCAAATGGCGCGACGCGTTTTGTGGCTTTGAATATTCATGTCCTTTCAGCGTTACCATAGCAACGACCATCACGTTCGTCCTGCTGTCTAGTGTTATTTCAACCAATTGAGATATGAATTTTAACAGAGTCAGACATCGATGAAGAAGAGTCCAGTCAGACGTAGTGCTCAATGAGGAGGCACACTGAAAGATTAGGACAGATGTCGCCTCTGTAATCTGTCATTGTTTACGATTTGTGACAAGCGTATGGTTGCGATTTTTTTACTAATACTTGCGATTTATCAAGAAAAATGTATTCATTTATGACTGTACGGGAACTACAAACCGAGCTTCAAAGGAGAAACGCTACAGTTGGTGGAAAAAAGGCTGATTTGATACAAAGATAATCACTTAATAGATTTGAGGTTATCTTGTGTATTTTACCGTTTATTCAAATTTTCGAAGGCTCACGTGCAGTTTTTCCTCTTATATGACAAGTGCTCGATCGAAAACAAAGCTTTGGTGTATACCTGGATCACCTGGATGTACAAGAAGACGTTTCATATACGCCCGCCTTACGACACATCAGATAGGTACCTACACAAAGTCGTGATGCGTATGGAGTATAGCATGTGTGGCCAAGCCATTATGCCCTAAAGTATGTACTACTTCATTAAAACTTAGCTCACCTGTGTATTTACTCTTTCCAAAATATTTATCTTTTTAAAATGCAGCCTATACAAACGGTCTTTGTTATTTGCCTTAGTTTTTGATACTCAAACCTTTTTCTCACCGATTTATGCATATCGGGTCCTTGGGAAAAAAGGGTGATCTTATATTTCCACAATTTGTCGCACAATATTGCAGTATTTTGGAGAAAAAGGAGAATGTTTACAATTTATTTGAAAAAATGTATGTGATTTGACAGTGACAGCACAGACAGCAAAAGTGACAGTTTGCCTCCTCATTAAAATGATTGCTTCTGTGAGCTGTAGACCACGCAAGTCCGTCAAACTCCATGGCTCCGCTGTTTGAAAAAAAAAGGATATGAGCTGTACCTCATACTCGTGGTGTAAAGGGCATCGCAGGCGCCCTGTATGTAAAAGCGCGCTTCGCTCGACCTTACAATGTGGAGTGTGCCGCAGGCGCCCTGTAAATCCGAGCGTGGAAATATCTGAATTCCAATAAGCGTAACCATGTAAGTTTTAACATCAGGAAAAAACTCAAGTGACGCCTAACAGTTCTGCTGTAGGTACCGTTTAATTTTGGAAACCTATGATAAAAATGATAGTTACATTTTGAATAGGTATATAAATTAAACAAGGGACTTGAAGTTATCATCTGTGCATAAGATTATCCTAGGTCTCCTAGCAGAACAAATTGTAGCTCACACATGACGTTTAAATGAAGAAAACTTAGTATGTACAGTCGCCGGGGACGTCACAACGGAATTCACCTAAATAAGGTTTGGGTGCTCCGCAAATTATGTCCCTTTTTCTATAACCAATCCTTAGACCACAAGATCTGTTTATCAACAAGTCAAATGAAACGAAGATAGGTATATTTATCCGTCGGATCGTTTTGCTATTAGCTGCCCGTAAAAGAAAATTTCTACTCTTCGGCTGACACTTAAGTTTGTACCGTCACGTAACTGCGCAATTCTCAGATCCTAACAGGCGTACAAAATTACTTTACGCCAATCATAATCAGGACGTACGTACAAGACTATTTCATGCATGATAAGTTTAAAAAATGTTTACCTACATTAATCACTGGTGCAAAAATTTGCTTTCTCACTCATCATGATCATTTTATTGAGAATTGACTGGTACAAGCCAATAAAATAAACAATATCGAGCTTTAGAAAGTGCGTTTCCTAGCTAATTTCGTCTTAATTTATAAGCATTTTAACTTACTAGTTCTATTTATTTTATTTATTTAAAACTTCTAACCTGTTGTTTCCGTCAACTTTATTTCTGCCGCATTCTTCAATATTTCGTATTTTTTATCAAAAGGCTGTAGGTACTAGGTAGTATAACTGGCAATATTGAACCGAAGCTGCGTATAGAATATGAGAAAAAATATTTTTCTTCGTAATCCAATCACAGAGTTATTGGTTGCTAGAGAAACGCAGCTATATGATACTGCGTTGATTCGCACCGCCGAAATTGCCTAGATATCGATAAAAACGAATGCTTATTCTTCAGGAAAAGACGACAAACATGTATCCACGAAATAAAGTGAATGTGAATGTGAACATATAGGGTAAAACCTCCAGTGAATGAACACTTAAGCAATTATCCAAGTTTGAAAAATTATTTCTCAGCATTCATTAATAATTGGAATTATTAACTGCAATTTAATCAATCCTCATTTAATAAATAAGAAAGTAATTTCTGCGATTTTTTATTACCTTCATAGTTTCTAAGTTATAGCAGAATTTATCAAAAAGTACCCAAAAACCTAATGAATGAACATAAAAACTAGTGAAAGAACACAGCAAAACCCAGTGAATGAACATTATTTACATCTTTTTAATCAGCATAAAAAAAACATTTTTAACAAAAAAACCGTTTCTAGCTCTATTTTAGTAGGTATAGCGAAAGCGTACATATCTTTTTATCCCTTCATATTGATTTCAATTTAATAAAATGATGGTTATTCACCAATAACACAGAAACCTGTTACATATTAATAAGTAAAAGAGAATCAATTTTTAAAACAAGAAATATAACGTGCTTATTTTGATGAAAATAGGTCAGGCTTAGCAAATAATGCTTAAAATAATAAACTTGTCATTGCGTTGTTCGTGGTAACATTGTTCAGACATAGAATTAGTAGAAATCTAATAAATGAAAAAGCTAAATTTTGTATTGTTCATACATAGGCATGAAAAATCTAGTAAATGGACTATAGAAATTTGGTTTGTTCCAATACTGGCTGAATGAATCAGAATCGTTTTCTATGCAGAATCACAAAAAACAAGCTCAATACCATTTCGTTTACATATAAATTTAGAAAAAAATTAAAATCTAGACTACACCAGTAAATGAACACACCGTTCATTTACTGGTTTCAGAACATTTGATAAGCCAGTAATGGAACTATACAAAATAAAGACTTAATCGCATAATACGTCGGCAAAGTGTACATTTATAGAAGGTTTAACTCTTAATCTAACCAAATAACTCAACTTTGTACAGGTAAACATTAAATAAGCACTTCATATGTTGCTCCAAACGTACACTGTTCTTACCTGGGATCTAATTTTTCCTTACAAAACTTCAAAACCAGAAACCTGTAAACTTCAAATGCCAGTCACATTCAAACTGGTCGAAAATAAATTTATCACGGGTTGCCATTGCATAGAAAATAGAGTTGTTAATAAGAAAAAAAAATACGAAAAGTGGTGGAAATTGCTGTATTTCTTATTTTAGACAAAAAACGTGATTTTGTTCATTCACTGGGGGGTGTTCATTCACTGGAGGGTTTACCCTATATCAAAATGAAGCTTGTCATTCAATTGACTTAAATAAATAAATAAATATGAAGGTATTTTATTTTTTAGGTACATTGTACAGTGTTCTAGGCTATCGCTAATGCAAAACAATTTTTTTAATTGTTTCGTTATATAGATGGCACAGGTATATTTTTTTAATCAATAGCACAATAGTGTGTGGCCGCCTGACGATTCCAGTCAGCGCCGACAGATATCCGCCGTCCGTGGCCTTGAGTCCAGTCAAACACACATCATGCATGAGGTAGCCGGCCGGCGGTCGACAGGCCGCTAGTTAGTAGAGATGGGTAATCTCGATTCCGATTACGGATTCGAATCACTAAATTTGCGTTCGGTAACATGAGCAATTGTAATACATACTCGTATATCGCCAAAATTTCGGTCCTAAGCACTGAAAATCGGTGTATGGGTTGATATGGGCTCCCAGATTCCAAATACTTTTTTAGTAAAAAAAATATAGGTAATACCACGTCGGTGGCAAATAAGGATACGGCCCGCCTGATGTTTTTCCTATAAGAGATAAGTGGGGCGTGTTCGACCAAATGTCACAGAGGGAAACGATATGGATCGGATATGTCAGTGTCAAAAGTGACGTTTTTGTTTGCAGAAACGTCACTTTTGACACTTATTTGACACTGACATAAGATCCATATCGTTTCTATACCTAATATTTGGCGTACCTAATATTTATGTATACTTAATATTTGAACTTAGATAGTTCGAATTGGACCGAAAGTCAAATAAAAGTTAAGAGGGAGAGCGACACAATTTTTTGACTTTTGGAGTGATTATTTCTAAAAGTATTAGCACAATTTAAAATTAGATTTTGTTTGCGTCGAGGTCAAAATAGTATTTATCAAACTGGAAGGGTACACTGACAGATGTCATTTCAATACAGTTTAGCGAAATTTGGCGTTTTTAGGTTAGGTATTAATTACATGGAGATGTCACCGTATCCATCAAAATTTAAAAATACTGTAGTCGTCGAGAGTCCTTAATATTATTATGTACCTATACGTCAAGGTTCGATGACAAACATGAATATAATGTACTTTTTTATACCACGATGGTGACAAACAAACATACGGCCCGGTTGATGGTAAGCAGTCTTCTTAGTCTTTGGACGCCTGCAACTCCAGAGGTGTTACATGCGCGTTGCCGAGCCTAACTCTCCGCACCCTCGTTGAGTTCTGGCAACCTACTCACCGGCAGGAACACAACACCTTTAGTAGGGTCTAGTGTTATTTGATTGCGATTTTCTGTAAGATACCTCCCCACAATGCGCAATTGCCCATTCCTCTCTTAAAATACTTTTATGGAACTCAACATATTTACTCAAATTACTTTTGTGGAAATTACTGTTTTTAAAATAGTTTGGGTAATAAGGGTCGTGAGTGACATACGGACAGACAGACAGTTATGCGTTTGCGAAATCATCTTCAAGTAGGTACGGATTTACCCTACCCATCTCTATTCGACCACGTGTCAGTCATCATATGTCAATCGAACTTCAATCTTTTCAACTAGTAAAACTCGAAAAAAATGGATAACAGGCCGCATTTTATCTCCGAGTTTATAGAAATTTACAGGACCTTTCCATGCTTGTGGAAGGTCAAAGATGAAGCATATAACAATAAGCGTTTAAAAGAAGCAGCGTATACCAAACTGTTGGAATTTTGTCGGGACACAACACCATCAGCGACTGTTGTTACAGTGAAAAAGAAGATCAATAACCCCAAGAGCTCTTTTAGGAAATAATTAAAAAAGGTATTTTATTTTTCTTAGGCGCATTTTTGTAGGTATCAATCTAGGTAGGTATTCAATGCGAAATGGCTAGTAAGTATATTGGTGTCAAATTCTCATTAGTGACACCAACGGGATCCAGATGAGCCGCACTGTGCAGCGTAAAGTTGTAACACAATTTTGTTATTTTTTTAATAGCTTTATATAGGTATATTATAAACTAGGCAGCAAAGTTTGTTTAATCGTCGTGCCTTGAAACCCTCGCAACGCTTAATATTCTACTCTTTTAATCTTTTTCCCGCCGGCAGGCAATAATCGCTTATGTGTGTGTGGACGTTATTGGTCTAGGACGGCAGGCCGCCCGATAAGGCCAGAGACTGCAGGCGGACTGGTAATCAGTGGGCCGCTTTAGGCCGAGGCTCTTACTGGGTCGGTCAGAAAACACCATCAATGCCACCTTTATCATTAAAGCCAACCGAACACGCACACCTGTATATTTCTATTTTAACATATTATACATATTATGATCACCTAAAATGCGTTACACAATGTATATGTACTAGGCCGAGGCTCTTGTGACCCAGTGGTCGGTCAGCAAACACGATCAATGCCACCTTTATATTTCTATTTTAACATATTATACATATTATGATCACCTAAAATGCGTTACACGATGTATATGTACCTATCGGTTTTACGAACGACCGCTCTCAATAATGCAGCGGCGTTGGGAAAACAGCCATTAGCACATTTAGCCTTTGAAGTGCTTTCCAGAGTGGGGAACATTAGTAAAACAGTGAAAAAGTGTGATTAAATATGTAAACCAGAGAAAAAGCATAGGTTTTTTTATTACAAAACGCACTGTTAATTATTTACTTAGGTTTGCATTTACACTCTTACCTATAACTGCTCAAGGCATCTGATGTGCATATTTTATTCCTAATTAAATAGGTGTGTTGTTTCCGCAAAGACCCTAATACTCGTATAATATAAAACATTCTACGCAATAGTTTGTATTTATTCTGTTCCTAAGTATTTGTCATTTATAGGTACATCCTTGAACCACTTACATAATATATAAAAAAATAACTGTATTTTAGTCTATGCAGGTAAGTACAATTACCTGCATAGACTAAAATACAGTTATTTTTTATTAGTATATAAGATGGACAGACGACCTTGTTAAGGCCGCCGGATGTCGCTGGATGCGGGTCGCTTCCAACCGGTACGAATGGAGGTCCAAGGGGGAGGCCTATGTTCAGCAGTGGACGTCTTATGGCTGAGATGATGATGATGATGAGGTAAGTACAATTAACCTAGTTTATAAGTAGCTGATTAACAAATGTGGACTATATATTGTCTGATTGTGAGTAAAGAAATTATTTATTAATTTATTTTATAATATTAGCAACTCTTCCTATTCCCTATTACAGTCATTGTGCTTTAATAGTTGAGTGTGCTCAGAGCATAAAAAGGTCAACCACGGCGTTGCATGAACAAGAGATTTCCTTTGGCAGGATTGGTCCTTAGGACCCAAGGATGGATTTAAGAAGTGGAGCCACCCAGATTTTTGATGCAGGTGGGGGGTCGGGGAGTTTTAAGCGTCGGCGACGTCTGATGTTAATAATTGTTTTTATGTTTAGGTTCTATATCAAGTTTAGTATCATTTTCAAGTAAATCAAAGATGTAGTCATAGATTTCATCTAAATCGGTTCAGCGGTTATTGAATCCCCATACAAATTTCCACCTCTCTCTTCACACCTTTAAAGGATGACTTTTGAGATTTAAAGTAGGCTAGGTATGTTATTCCCTGGAACTCAAACTATCTCTGTACCAAATTTTAACTAAATTGGATTAGCGGTTTAAGCGTGAAGAGGAATTTAAAAAAAAGTATTTTTTTCATATTTTATGTGTTTTTACTTCTGAATGGAGTCATTGTGATATCAGAAATGAATTCGGCATCGCCGATTTATACGAAAACGATACCAAACTTGGCCTAGTAGCTTAAATGATATAGATATCAAGATCAAGTTGAGAGTGGCTCCACTTCTTAAATCCATCCTTGGGTCCTAAGGACCAATCCTGCCAAAGGAAATCTCTTGTTCATGCAACGCCGTATTTTAGGCCCAGCACCATCCGCTATAAAGTCTTCAAAACAGAGCTTGCATTAAAATATTTATATTGCTACCAACTGCTATTCTTTTGTATAGGTACCCAAATAAATACTTGTGTGGGTATTTTAGGTCGACTAATAAAATAATACACTTGCAATATTTTTTGAGGAAAAGCACTATGATTCGGAAGATAGGATATTGTCGATTTCGTATTAAACGAAACAGTCGTTCGATTAATCCTTCTTCCTCGTCGGTCATATAGATAGTCGAACAGTTGACACCTCTAATAATTTTGACCAACCACGTGGCTCGCCGCGGATGCACTTTAATGGTTGAAATCATAATAGAACCCTATAGTGTTGCATGATGAATATTTCTGATCAATCACAAGTGACATATTTATTTCAAGTATTGGTTTTTTATTTTATTTATATATAAAAGAAACACAAAAGATTCTAAACCATTCTAAGGGCTTTACCATTAAAAGTATAGTTGAGGCTTTTACTCGTAGGTACCTTACTCACATCACGCAACCTTGTCACGTATCCGGCCCCAAGAGAGTTGCATGAGAATAAATTGCATGGAATAAAGACTTCAGATCCACTCACGTACCAGATTTCCATACATAAATACAGTAATCAAGCGAGATCTTTCCCTTTTGATAGCCAATCTATAATGTGGACAAGAGTAATCGATGTGTGGTCGGCAAAGATATACCAACAGGCGTATTATGGATCGCTTTATCCACGTGATAAAATAACTCTCTTTTAACTCCGCGGGATTGAAAGTACGGACACCGTTTCATCGTTATCATGCTGTCACTTAGACAAAAAGGACCATCATCATATCCATTCTGGCGTTTATTTTGCCAGCATGACAATTGTCAACTGACACATTGTCAATTTTCGGTAACTACTTATAGAATCGGTAAGTAACGACGGTACATAGCGTCAATTTTTAATTGCTGGACCAGTAATATATCGGTGAATTGTCATTGGAAAATAAGCGTAGTAAAACGGGCTTAGTAACAATAACACGGGATATTATTTGATAAGTAGATAACAACTATTGATTTTTCAATGCAAGGATTGCAAGGCAAAACGTAACTAAGCTAAATAGGTGCAATTTAATGTCCGGATCCGACCCTGATTTTTTCCCCCGGGCATTCAAGGAACTTATTAGTATGTTTTATATTTTCCAGAACACGTTTAGTAACGTGACCTTTCTTGTATGTTTTTTCGTAATTAGTAATTTATTTGTAATATTACTGAAATTGTAGATTCACGAACCTCTAGGTTGCCAAATGCTTCATGCCAAGTGGTCGAATGTCCTCGTCCAATAGGTAACTTTCATTTCAATACGTTTGTTAACTTTGTTGAACTTGCAGTTAAGAGGATAAAAGAGTCGTATCGGAGGTTAGGTTTCGTGATGAAGAACGTTAGGGACTTTCACAATGCCGGCGTCATCAAACTCCTCTATACGGCTCTAGTTCCTTGCAAGCTGGAGGCTGGCGCCTGTGTCTGGAGTCCTAGTGAGGCCAAGTATAAGCTTATTTTAGAAAAGGTCCAAAAAGCGTTCCTGCGCTTTTTCTACAAAAAGCTCTATGGATATTACCCATTTATGTATGCAACTAACTTTTTACTTGGCGTTCTAGGTCTTAACTAATTGGAGGTTCGTAGAGGATGCGAGCGGTTGGTAACAGTGTGTAAGGTGCTTAGTAACAAAACTAACAGCATGGAGCTACACAATGTTCTCAACTGCATAGTTGTGCCTCCGAATAACTCTCGCCGGCGACCATACCTACAGCTGTGGGACGGTACAGGACAGCGCGCGACCGCTGCGCGTCGCAACTCGCCGCTGTGCGACATGATCAACTCACTCAACGGGCTCCTGCGCACGAATCCACAAGTGGATATTTTCATGGATAAGTGGCCTAAACTAATGTCCAGGTGCCTCGCTTATAGAGAGAGTGAATGAACGTGTGATATGTGATATAATAGATGAGGAATGGAAAACTTGTAATGTGAGACTTTATTGTTATAATTGTATAATTTTTAATGATGTTATGATGTGGTTAATTTTTTAAAATTCTATTGATATAATTGTATACTTATACAATTATATCAATAGAGTAGTAGTAGTAGCAAGTGTAATTGGTATAAGTACTGTAACCGTTCTTGTGATATTAATAATAAATAAATAATAAAGTTATTTATTCGTATGGCTTAATTGTTCAGTCGTTTATAAAGCTATTATATTACGTCACTGTCGAGGGTAAACAAGTCTGCAGGGTTTCCATGTATAAATTAGTGATTTTCTTCGTGTAATTTGTATTGTTTTAAATAAAAAACCGAAATTTAACTAATTTTATTTCCATGACAGATGTGAGGATAGAGTGAACGACCGCTTCTCCATACAAACGTAGTCTCTATTTTCATCTCTGAATATTGACATTTGGGAAAACATTTTTACACAACACAGGGTTACCCATCCTTGGATGCTATTATCATAAAAAAAAACCTAGTTAACAATCACTCAGTGCAATAAACATTCCATTGCATGTGTCGGGAATATTGTCTTACGAATACTTGTTACATAAATAATTTGCTGACTTCCACTGTTTTGTGTAATCTATGAGATTTGTTAGCCGTTTGTTTGGCTTAGTAAAGTTTACTTTATCATGGAGGAAAAGGCAAGTACTATAGAATAGCAAACGACTATCCTTAAGACGTAATCGTAATAAGAAAAGACCTCAATATCAAGAAAAAAGAAGAAATCAAGAATGGGAAAATTGCTATGATCAAGTATGATAAACTAGTGATAGTTAAGGAAAAGCCAAGGAAAAATTAATGAAAAAAGGAAACGATCACCAACAAATTCTCCGACACTCAATAACAATAGCAATAAGCAGGAAGAACTCCAACTAGCCCCTTGTAAGATGAACAAAACAAATGGATATGAGTTCACGAACCGCTCTATCAAAATCAAAGAAAACAAAAATCCACCGGAAATAAAAACAAGTAAAAACTAAAACAACTTTAAACACAATAGTCCCCAAGCCGACTGGTCATCGTGGGGAGTCAGACTTAATAACAGACAGTGTTAATATTCAACAACATTCGAAAGTGTTCTGGAATGTTCCACAATGATCTAGAATGTTCTCGAATATTCGACAACATAAATGCCGAATGAATGTTCTAAAATGCCGTGTAATGCTCTCGAATGGTCTGGACATTCCAGAATGTTCTGAAATGCGGTGGAATGCTCGCGAATACTCTCGAATGGTCTGGATTGTTCTAGAAATGTCTAGCCTCTGAGACCTGAGACGGCTTCGAATGTTCCAGAATATTCCACAACATTCGAAAGTGTTCTGGAATGTTAACATTGATCTAGAATGTTCTCGAATAATCGCCAACATTCCATATGCTGTGAAATACTCTCGAATACTCTCGAATGTTCTGGACTGTTCTAGAAATATCTAGCCTCCAAGACTCGAGACACCTCACCAGGTACAAATTTTTGTAGGTATATATTTCACGATCTATTCTGAACTTTCTTTTATTAAGTTAAGGTTCAGAATTCAAAAACAAAAACAACTGCTTCTGGGTCTCAGAGGGCGAAACTTTCAGCCCTTATGTCTTCAAAAGCACACCCTTCAGGTAAAAACGGAAAACTTTTTCATGGACGGGAGATAGAGGGCTACCGCCCCATATAGCTTCCTTGATCGTATCGGGACTCATTTCTGAGTTTTAGCGGCACGCACATTGTACACTTTCTTTTATTATATATATTGATTATTTGTCTGGCTCGCATGGTCCAGGTCGCTATTTGTCCAATTAGCGTAAATTTGGTTAGCCTCAACGACAGTTTTAATGGTAAAGCCCTTAGAAAGGTTTAGAATCTTTTGTGTTTCTTTGCCCTATCTTTTTCTACGCTCTAGGTTTAGACGCTCTTTTGCGAATACCATCACCAAAAAACGTACATGCGTTTTCTCGGATCAATCGCTTGTATAAGTTGGTACGGGTATGTAATGTTTAATATAATTATAAAAAAAACTATCATACATTTGTTATAACGCCATTTGATATACTAGCAAAAAGCAGAGCTTTGTTAGGGCTCGCGGAGTTTTTCTACCTAAACGTACCGGACCGCGACTTTGATCCAGTCCGAGGCTTGCTCCATGTTCGATCGAGTGGGTACGTTATAAATCCGATAAGGACGCAGCAATAAGTGAGAACAAGAAAGAAATATACTGACCCCGGTCGCTGTCCGGTACGCCTGTCTGTTACAGCTTTTACTTTGTCCATTAAAACGTGTCCAGCGGGCTCAGCACGGTTCCATTTTTATCGACTATCACTATGCGCGTCCTTTTCGCACTAACATACTTGTTAGGACGTGACAGGCATGGTGACAAGGGATAAAAACGCGACCGTGCTAAGCCGCCAGATGACAGTTAGACACGACGACAAATGCCAATATCATCCACACGTTACATACAATTTCATAAGAGCTTATTACATCGTACACGGTCGCCCAGTACTTTTTGTAAGGAAGCCAATTGGCTTTCCTGCATAATGTTGGGTCAGCGAGCCAATGTCCTTGAATTTATTTTTGCGTCCACACCACACAATTGAGCGAAAAACTATCCCGTCTGGACACCTACTGGTGGTAATCACGCTGCTCCGCACATAAACACATATATAATTTGCTCTCCTAAGTGCTCATCAAGACGAGTGAGATGGCCAAAACAGTGTTTGCTTATGTTGCACCAAACCTGAGTTCCGATAGTTACTGCAGGGTTCAGCATCAGCTCTATCTTGCGTACTACTCTCCTAAGTGCTCATCAAGACGAGTTGGATGACCAGAACAGCGTGTGCCTATATTTCGCCAAACCCGAGTTCCACTAGGTACTGCCAGGGTTCAGCATTGTTGTTGTACTACTCTCCTAAGTGCTTATCAAGACGAGTCGGATGACCAAAACAGCACAGCGTGTGCCTATGTTGCACCAAACCTGAGTTCCACTAGGTACTGCCAGGGTTCAGCATCAGCTCTATCTTGGGTACTGCTCTACCAAGAGATCATCATGACGAGTCGGATCTCTAAAACAGGGTATGTCTATGTTGCACCAAACCTGAGTACCACTAGGTACAGCCAGGGTTCAGCATCAGCTCTATCGTGGGTACTGCTCCTCCAGGTGCTCATTAAGACGTGTCGGATGACCAAAACAGCGTGTACCTATGTTGCACCAAACCTGAGTTCCACTAGGACTGCCAGTGTTCAGCATCAGCTCTATCTTGGGTACTACTCTCCTAAGTGCTTATCAAGACGAGTCGGATGACCAAAACAGCGTGTGCCTATGTTGCACCAAACCTTAGTTCCACTAGGCACTGCCAGGGTTCAGCATCAGCTCTATTTTGGGTACTGCTCTACCAACTGATCCTCATGACAAGTCGGATGTCCAAAACATCGTATGTCTATGTTGCACCAAATCTGAGTTCCACTAGGTACAGCCAGGGTTCAGCATCAGCTCTATCGTGGGTACTGCTCTTGAAAGTGCTCATTAAGACGTGTCGGATGACCAAAACAGCGTGTGCTTATGTTGCACCAAACCAGAACTCCACTAGGTACAGCCAGGGTTCAGCATCAGCTCTATCTTGGGTACCTACTACTCTCCTAAGTGCTCATCAAGACGAGTCGGATGACCAAGACAACGTGTGCCTATGTTGTATTAAACCCGAGTTCCACTAGGTACTGCCAGTGTTCAGCATCAGCTATCTTGGGAACTGCTCTACCAAGTGATCATCATGACGAGCCGGATGACCAAAACAGCGTGTGTCTATGTTGCACCATCGACAATATTGAAATTGAAAACACCACATAATTAGGTATCGTTTTCTGAGTACCCACAACACAAGCCTTCTTGAGCTTACTGTAAGGCTTAGTCAATTTGTGTAAGAATGTCCAATATTTATTTAATTATTTTTTACTATCAACGCCATCTGTCAGAAAACCAAATAATTAACATTAGCACGAATGTTAATTCATCATTTCTCCAACAGATGGCGTTAGTAGTAATACAAAGTGTTATTCCTTTATTTTATTTTTTTAGGTTTATAAAATGATATTTTTATGTTTGATAACACATCTAGACATAAATTTAAATTACTATGTCAAATCTCAAACCTAACAGTGCAGTAGTTTTTCCGTAAAGTGTACCACAAGAATGCATAGATTGTCGAATAGTGATAGGGCTCGCTTCGCTCGCCCTAATTAATGTATGTTATAATGTATATTTTATTATACGTTTCCTTTATTATAGTGATTTCATCTAAACTGTCATTGATATAATGCCTAATGTAATATAATTTTCAAATAGTATATACTTAGACATGTTTTATAATGACATTTGTTATACTATATTTTTGTATAACATAATACTTCATACAATTTTATCAAGTATAAATAAATATATCGTATAACATTTTTGTCATATTTCATTTACTGATAACGTAACGTTTTACATACTTTACTGCTTTTGCTAGCTATTTTATTCTAGGGAGGTCGCAGTTCTAACCTAACCTAACCTATTTTTTCACGGATTTCGTTCTGCGGGGGCCGCAGTTCAAACCTAACCTAAACCACTTTTTTGATAGAATATTTTATTCTACGGAGGGTCAAAGTTCTAACCTAACCTAACCCTCCTTTTGTTAGGTAGTTATTCGTTTGTGCGGAGTCGCAGTTCCAACCTAACCTAACCCATTTATGTCATGCAACTATTATGCTACATAAATAATTATGTGATGTCACTTGTTATAACAAATAATATGCTTTAGAGTTTGTAATAATTATGGCAATGTATATTAGACGAGGTGTAAATATACCTTATGACCATTATACCAATATTAACATTATGTATACCGTTAATTAGGTATTACGGTAGTATGCCATTTATTACGTTATTCAAAATAACGATATATCAAACTATAATATATGAAAAGTAATTATAACAAATGTAATGCACCCGTTGGTACACAATGCCAAAATTTTATCGTCGTCTCCTTCAATAACTAAAAAGTTTTCGGCCAAGGCTTTTGGAATTGTGACATCACTTAAACAGCGGAACTACATATTATATTTAACATTTTCTTTTTATGTCTATAGAGAGTATCTCTTTTGAAATGATATAAAGGAATTTCTTCTGGTTCCACCAAACCGCTCTCTGCCAGCTGTATAAATGATTCCTCTTATATTCCTTGGACAGATCCAAGATCGGCAGTTACTTTCTTTTTACACTCTTCAAATGTAATATCGATTATATTTTTCGCGTGGTCAGGCTCACACGTATGTTTGGTTTCTCTTATCACACAATCGCGGTCAATATTTAGGGTTACAGAGGCACTGCACTCACTTCTATTATGACAACGCCAAAGAGTGCTGCCGGTATTATTTTTCGTAGGTATTTAGGCGGTACCGGTGACCTTGTCTCAGTATTACCCCTTTTGCTCGCTATAAAAGTTATATCTATCTCGTCTCAACATAAAGATTTTCAACAAAAAATAGAATTGTTAAATATTCGCAATAAAATCGGATGAATATATCATTGTAAATTTGACATTACGTCATGTTATTTTATAAGCGGACAGGATAATATCGAAATCTAACATAACCTATGTATTAATAACCTCCTTAAGTGCTTCTCCGATAAAATATGATAAATTAAAATGACACATTTATTATTGTCTGTCTATAACAGTCTCATACTTATTTAAGTACCTAAAATACATTGTTGACTGACGATGTCGATAATATTACGTTATGTAACATCAAATTAGTCAAAGACAGACGAAAAAAGGGTTAACTGCATATAGGACAAACTGCTTTTAAGGCGAGCAGCGAGTATGTCAAAATGCATATATGGCGAACTCCGATTGGGACCAACTGCTACTAAGTCAATTCGCTGTTGGTCGGGATTTTAGGGCAAATTGCGTATTGGACCAAACGCTAATTGGACAAACAGCGACCTGGACTAAATGCAAGCCAGACAAACGGCTAACAAATCGCTATAAAAGTAGTCTTCCTATTAGCAAAGTTTTGTCTTCCCATCCCGACTACTGCGTTGCCAGTACGTGCCGAGCACGAGATAAAACGAATAAGTATGTCGATGCTTACAACGCTATATTATAAATAATGCGTATGCCATCAAACAAGAATCTTTAATATCTCCCATGTAGTCATGCTTACAACTCCTTCCTATAAATTTAGTTTTATTCAGTTATCTTAAGCGTAAGTAAGGATATGTAAAGTTGTAGTAAGCAGAGTATAACATTAAGTTTCTAATTTCATTATAATCCGTGGTCTTCGAAAGGAAAGTGTTTATACGACAAGTACATATTTTACATATCGATACCTTTGGGTTCAATTGGCGTAAAGGACAAACAAGCTACTTTTCAGCAGACGCGAAAAACTGCGTTTTTTTTTTAATGTTGATAGATTTTTGTTGTTTATCGAGCTATATTTTTGATGTGTATTAGAAAAGTACTCAAAATGTTAGTGTCTTTAACCTAAATTAGCAATCATATCTATAAATCAAATACGAAAGAAGTTAATGTCCTTTAAAATTGGTCAAAAACAGTATCAATGTCCTTTGCGCCCAGGAAATTTTTGATAATTTAGTGAATCTTGTTTAGTAAGGGGTCGTAAGTGACGTTCTCAGACTATTTTATTCCAAATTTGGGGTGTATTAGTTACCAGCCACGGTACACATGTTAACTGTTTTCAGCATAGTTTACTGTTACGAAGCTTAAAAATGTATCAAATGGTAGTTAAATATGCTAGCTATATCCCGATTACAGTTGTAATTCATATTTTTCTGATAATATAGTAATAATAAAGTAAACACAATATTTTTAAACAATTATATAATTCAAAATAATTGAATGCTCGAAAAGTAGCTAATATTTGAATGAAAGTAAAGTAAATGTCCCAGTGCTTAACACTAAGGTAGAATTACTGGTGCTCGACGCAGCACTAGTATTCGACATGGGCACTTTATGTCAAAGTAATATAGGTTAAATTTGAACGGCGAAGATTTTTATGTAGTTATTCAAATTTAATCCTTGTCACTTTGACATAAAGTGCCCATGTCGAATACTAGTGCAGCGTCGAGCACTAGTTCTTCCACCTTAGCCGCCTTATATTATAACAATCATAACATAACAGCTTTTAATCATAACAAGGGAAGTATTAGATCGACTAACTGTGATTAGAATTAGCATATCAAGCATTTGGACGTATTGTTGCTTAGTGAATAAACGTTCAAAGACTATAATTAAATACAGTAAGTTATTATAATAGGTAATAATACTGTTTCAATTTTTCAAGATCTCTTATTTCAAAATACAATACATCAAGATATTACATCTAAAAACACTATAAATTCCTATTCAAGTTATTCAAGTAGTGATTTCTGTGTTATTTAGTCCCCGTTACCTATAGCTGCATTAGTTCTGATTTCAAACACTTAAAAATATATTTTGTTAGAACGATTACGAAATATTTAAGTAATCGAATTAATTAAAACCGATTCGGTTATTAAGTAATTATTACCACTTCGTTCAGATACGTTTCAAACTTTCTAAAGTGCTTGAAACGATTTTTTTTTCAACGAGTATTGTAGCCGAGCTCAAGCAATGACACGAATAATTAAATTATGCACAAACAACCACTTCCACCGCTCAGGGACGGATAATAAACAGTCATAACATAACCCTGCGCTGGTCAAGCTGCATGCCCAATGAGAATCGGGATAGCGAGGCAATGGGCAGTCGCTGATACACCTGTCTCGTTCTCCTAATCAACAAGAAATGCGAGTCGGAAAGGTACAAAGTGTATTATGCACAGGCTAGTACGTTGTCGCAGGACTATAAGAGATTCCACTGCGAGTAAAACAATGATAGTTGCGGAAAAAACACCGAGCTGAGGTTTCTAATTTGAAGGGCATACATTACATTTTAGTAGTAAAGGACCCATAAAACGATTTATTTATTTGGCATTATAGACCTTTACGCCCATGAACAAAGATAACAGCGGAAAAAACTCTTAGCGTAAATGCTTTCAAATTTAAAGGCAAACATTATATTATAGTAATAAAGGTCCCGGAAAACAATTTATTTGATATTATTCACCGCTACGTCCATGTTATTTGTTTTAAATGTAGAGTTTAGAAACTAATTTGAGGTAGTAAAGGATATAAGTATTAGAAAAGTCCTTTACAAACTTGTTCACTTCTTATAATTATTAAAAAATATTATTAGAGCGGGTTGTAAAGGGCAAGTAAAATTATATCAATAGTAAAATATGTCCTTTACGACCATCTTGGCCATACGATATGAAAAATCATTAAGACAAATGAAGGGCGTAAAGGACGACAAAAGACATGTCAGTCATTTACAACAATATTTATATTTAGCGGTAACCTTTACGATAATATCTTTGAACATCTAAATTGTAACTGGTCATTTACGCCCCTTGAGCTAAGCTGTTTTTGTAAGTAGTGCAAAAATTGGGCCGTAAAGGCCACTTTTTAAGAGGAATCGAAATTTTACCTATACAGAACGATAGCGCTTGGAATTCTGAACAAAACTGTATATATAACTCATTTTCGCCAAAATGTCCTTTACGCCAATTGAACCCAAAGGTATCGATATGTGTTCTATTAAGTATCTAAGTACCTCGTGCGTTCATAATTTTGAGAGGACTTAATTAATGAAAAGTCAAATAAATAACTAAAATAGGTACTTCCATAGTCTTATTTATGTTAAGACATAAAATAAATTAATATTCAAAAACATGATAACCGTGGTCCCAAGTACGCACATCCATTCAGATTCATAGCAGGCCTGGAATCGCAGAATCAACACACGCATCATGACACGCGTCAGCCAAAATCCAGGATATTATTTCGATTGTAAAATTATAAATACCTAGTTCATTGTCCAATGAGGAAGGTAAATGAAATATTGCATACGAGAGTCATATACATTCACAACATCTGCAGGCTAGAGTGAATTATGGACTCGAGTTTGCAATATTCTTACCTCCTGAGTTACACACAATGTTTTTCATCACATTTGCCAGAAAATAAAAAAAAAACATGGCAAAAAACTATTTATAAAAATTAAAAGTAATAGAACAATTGCTGTTATTAGAGAATGTAAAGTTTTTATCGGGATATGTTATGGATTGGATGGAGTTTGTTATGGTTTTCGTTTGTGATGCTTGTTCAAAGTCTTGGTCTGATGGTGGTTATTGTTCTTGGTTTATTATATTGGTATTTTGGCGGTTTGTAATTTTCAGTGAGCTATTGGTATGGGTCCTTCAGGATCGGGCTTAATATTATGACTTAACTGTATTTTTTTTATTTATTGTTAATATCTATTTTATAGGTCATGGAGTCATCAATATAGCCCTCCGCTACTGTTGACGATTTCCATCCTCCATGCCTTTTTAGAGTTAAAATATCTACCCCAGACTCTGCCAGTAATGTAGCAGAAGTGCGGCGAAAAGAGTGGTCCGTGTATAATGAGGCATCTGGTAGATTGAGATATCGGGCAATTTCTTTAAGCGTGCTCCCATGTTTATTTTTTCCAATTAGTTGAGACATTTTCCGTTTCTAAACTGTTGGAAAAAGCGGTTACTGGTTGCCTTAGTGGAACGACTGGAACGTAAGGATTGGTACTTTTTAACCACTTTGTAATAATTTCCAAACACTACAAATGATTTGGTGTTAGGAATTTTAAGTACTAATTAAAATTAAAATTTCTTCCTGATTTTCAATATCATAGACTATGTCTCATAATTCTTGGCCCCTTAGCGCATCGGTGACACCAAGTATAAGTGCAACCTGTAAGACCTGTTGTGATAGGTGATATTATAATGTTCTTCTTGCCGTACAAAAGCTTACCTTAAGAAAGTTATTGTGAATTCAAATGATTGTTTAACGAGCGAATCTAGCAGCTTAGATGAAGATACTACAATCAGAATTGTTTTCAAAACGCATCCGACGCGATAAAAACTCTTGATTTTAGGAAGCAACTAGTTAACTAGTGTCTGATCTATGAGTTTGAAAATCTGTTTTAATACTCCTTGCACAGCCTCAACAACCCAACGGACTTTAGTAACGTACCGCGAGTAGTTATACACTTAGCATCTTGAGTTGTTTTCGTTTGCCTTTCAGAGAAGGCATCATAACTCGATAGCCTTTTGATTCTAGAAGAGATACTGCGTCTCGAAAGCCTCGGTCCAAAACAAATATGTCGCCTGGTTGTACGAGGTTAGATAAACTGTCGATAACTTTGACCATGATGCCGACGTCATTCTCAGTAGCGTAGAAGGGTCCTAGCATATCAACGATAAATCCGTCAGTTGTGCAAATTGTAAAAGGCTTACATAAGTGCGTCTGTTTTTGCCCAGAATATGACTTACGTTAATACTCATTATTATTGCTTTTCTGATGGTAGGCGTACTTGCCGTCGCAAATGAGTAAATATCAAGCAGTTCCTAACTTCAAAAAGTTTAGTGGCAATTTCCGAAGGGTGGGGTTTTTATATGCCTTTGTCTACTAAATACTATTAGGTGCATGTAACATCTAAATTTAAAAGAAATGAAACTACTAGTTTAGTTACAAAAAAATCGTTTTTCTAGGCTTGAAGTTTGGTAAAACGGTATCTTATAATAAGACAAATAAATGCACCGAAGAAAGGTATACATTTCAGCCAGGGGCAGTTTCACTTAAGGTTTGCGGCCAGACCCTTTACTAAAATAAATGCAAAACACACTGAAATAATTGTAAAACACGAATATAGCTGGTTTGTTAGTGCACACCGTTGTATGGGGACCTTGCACTTTGAGACTATGCGCTGAAACTTGGCACAGTTGGTTCTTAGCTGGTCCTGAGCAGATACAGACCGGGAGACATCGAGAGCCACCTCTCATTTAGTGGGGGGAGGGGGGAAGTTCGACGCCGCCGCGCTTCACTTGGAGCAACATTTCTCTAAAACTATACCTATTAGGGCATGTGATATATAATTTTCGGATAAATTAAGGATGAGAAATCTATTTTTAGAACAAAAACAATACACTTTCTAACAAATAAAAAGCATAAAGTAGAAAAGACTAAAAAACCTAATTGTGATTTTTTTTATAATTACCAATTTTTTTTAAAAGCGTTGCAGGAATCTGAAAACAAAAAATATAGTCGTAAAGCTACATTTATTACGTTTAATAAAATATATGGTTTATTATACAAATCTGTTGATAAATGGGAGATAAAACGTAATATTAAGCGTGGGTCAGAGTGATCTCATATGAAGGTGAGAAGGTTACCTACTTATAATTTGTTCTACAGTCGTTTATTTTTTTTTAGTTTTTCGTAAATAACTCGTAAACGATAGCCCGGAGCAAAAAATTATCTTTTACGTACTTCTTTTGGTGTCCGCCCAATTGGTATAGGGGAGGTACTTCAACGTGTCATAGCAAAAGCTATGGCTCTGACGACTGGCACTGACGTACAAGAAGCATGCGGAGCAAACCAACTATGTAATGGAATAAAAGCCGGTATAGAAGGTGCAGCACACGCAATGTCAGAAAGCTTCCACGAAGAAAACACCGAAGGTATACTACTCGTTGACGCTACCAATGCATTTAATGCCCTCAATCGTCCATTAGCACTATGGAATGCCAGACTTCTATGGCCCAGATGCTCGAGATTCCTCTTTAATACCTATAGAGGACACGCAGTCATATCATTTAGAAATACCAATAAATACATATTAAGTAAAGAAGGAACGACCCAAGGAGATCCACTAGCAATGCAAATGTACGCGATTGGAATATTACCACTAATAAAAACATGCAAAAACAAGAATAAATACATTCAGAACTGGTATGCGGATGACTCTGCATGCTTAGGCAAATTTGATGAAATACTAAAATGGTTTAAGCTGCTAATGAAAGAAGGACCCAGATATGGCTACTACCCTGAGCCTACAAAGAGCTATCTAATAGTCAAAGAAGGCCTTACAGATATTGCCAAACAAAAATTCGATAAATTGGGAATCAAAATTGTAAAAGCACATCGATTTTTAGGAAGTTTTATGGAGACATAAGCGATAAAACCGACTATATACGACAAAAAACAAAAAATTGGATTGATTGCATCCTTAGAATAACAAAAGCTTGTGAAAAATATCCTCAAGCTGTACATACCGCATTAACTAAATCACTACAATGCGAGTGGCAATACCTACAAAGAGTGACTACTGGAACAGATGAAGACTACAATAACCTAAAGAACACAATCAAGACTCATTTAACACCCTCCATACTAGGCAGAGAAATAACATCTATAGAACATGAACTCTTTGCTCTTCCAGCGAGGCTCGGAGGCCTTGCAATTAATGATCCCACAAAGCAAGCTAAAACCTCACATGCAATATCATTAAATGCCAACAAAATACTAATAGATGCAATTCGAACCGGCGATGAAATTAACATAGAAGACCATCAAAAACATGTATATGAAACTTTAAAAGAAGAAAGAAAAAAACGAGAAAATAATGAACAACACGAATTAGAATCAATCATGGATAAGCTAACAATTAAAACAAAGAATTGCATCCAAAGGGTAATTAACAAAAAATCATCACAGTGGCTAACAGTACTACCGACCAAAGCTGATGATACCGACCTAACAGCAACGCAGTTTCGTGACGGCCTTGCGATCAGATACGGGCATGAACCTTCTAGCCTGCCACTAACCTGCGATGGCTGTGGTGAAAATAACTTCAACCTAAACCATGCACTTAATTGCAAGAAGGGAGGGCTCATAAAAAGAGGCCACGACCAACACAGAGACGATATCAAAAGTTGGGCTGAACCAGCATGGGGTTCGGCTACTACTGAGCCAATAATGCGTGCCGCAACCTTAGATCAACCAGGGCTAATAAGCGACTTACTACTGGAAAGTGTATGGGAGCCAGCGAGGAAGGCGTTCTTTGACGTTCGCATTGTAAATGCCGACGCCGCCTCGTATGGTCTACTCACATGGCCCACGATTGCCCAAATACACGCTCGCGAAAAACATCGCAAATACGACCTGGCTGCAGAAGATCTCAGAGCCTCATTCACTCCTCTTGTGGTCTCCTGTGATGGCGCTGTTGGAACGGAATATGAATCCTTCATAAAAAGAACATCCCTTAAGCTCCATGAAAAATGGTCGAAACCATACTCACAAATAATCAACTGGATCAAAGTCAAAATACAAATATCAATCATCAGAGCTGTCTCTCTAAGAATTAGAGGAACGAGAAGAAGGATAGAAAGATTTGGATCTGAAGACGGCTGTGGAATACCCATCCTTGAAGATTAGATTTCTCTTCTTGCTACCACACAACTGTATTGAAATAAGCTTAAAATTGTATTATTTAACGTAATAAATGTGTTATCATCGTCTTTTACGTAAATAATTTGTTTCAGATTTCTTATAAAATAAGTGCCACTTTTTTTCGCTAGAATCAATATAAAAAAAAACATTGAAGGGAGAAAATAATTTCTAAGGTACCCTTTTTTAGTAATTCGTAAATAACTCGTAATCGATAGCCAATACCAAAAAATGTTTTATTACATGAATAATGTACATAAAATTTCCTACAAAAAAGGTCATTCCAACTTTTTCGCTAGGATCAATATTAAAAACGATATCAAAGAGAGAAAATAAATTCTAAGGTCCCCTTTTTAAATATTGATCCTAGCGATAAAGTTTGAATAACTTTTTTTATAGGAAATTTTATGTAAATTATTCATGTAATAAAACATTTTTTGCTATTGGCCATCGATTACGAGTTATTTACGAATTACTAAAAAAGGGGACCTTAGAATTTATTTTCTCCCTTCAATATTTTTTTAAATATTAATCCTAGCGAAAAAAGTGGTACTTATTTTATAAGAAATCTGAAACAAATTATTTACGTAAAAGATAATTTTTTGCTCCGTTACAACTGTTTACAAGTTATTGACGAAAAACTAAAAAAAAAACGATTGTAGAACAAATTATAAGTAACTTTCCCAGCTTATTAATATTTTGTATTGAGATCACTCTGACTCACGCTTTATATTATTTTTTATCTCCCATTTATCAACAGTTTTGTACAATAAACTATATATTTTTTTAAACGTAATAAGTGTAGCTTTACGACTGTATTTTTTGTTTTCAGATTCCTGCTACACGTTAAAAAAAATTGATGATTATAAAAAAATAAAAAATACGTTTTTTAGTCTTTTCTGCTTTATTCTAGTTTTTTGTTAGAAAGTGCATTGTTTTTGTTCTTAAAATAGATTCTTCATCCTCAATTTATCCGAAAATGATGTATTACATGCCCTTATAGGTATAGTTTTAGAGAAATGTTGCTCTAAGTGAAGCGCCGCAGCGTCGATCTTTCCACCCTCCCCCCCACTAAATGAGAGGTGGCACTCGACGGCTCCCGGTCTGTATCTGCTCAAGACCAGCTAAGAATCAACTGTGCCAAGTTTCAGCGCATAGTCTCAAAATGCAAGGTGTCGTGCACTAACAAACCAGCTAATACGAGTATAATGCAATTAAACACACCGTATTAGTTTTATTTGCAATAAAATTTACTTGTAGTCAAGTTTTGGTAGTGCAACTAAAAATCTTGGCTTGATCGAATCCTCCTTAGTTTGAAGTAATGTATAAGTGGTTTCTAAATTTTAAAACTAAACTCATAACTCCCTCGGGAGTTATAACAATCCATAACAGCCGCGTAAACAATACATAAAGGCCTTTGTCCTTTAGTATACCTACATGACATAAGAATTAAATAAATGTGATAGATCAATTAAAGTTTTCTTTTGGAAAACATCTAAAAAAGTGACCAGAGATATGCCGATAATTCCACATTGTTAATTAATGTTACATTAAGTAATTATGACACAAATGCGAAAAGTAGGAAATTACCTAATCGCACGTGTATCTTGCAACGTTTACAGTACATATATGACGAAACCAAAACGGTTAAATTTTTGCCATTGTTTTGGCTGAGGAAACCCTAAAATTACATTTTGAAATAAATTAATAAATCGACGGACACGGACGAGTCGTTTTGAGCGTGGTTTCGACCACGCTTCCTTAATTCAAACCTTTTGTCTGTGAAACAAAAGGAGCTTACAATTAAAGCACCATTGCGGAGTGTGATAATGAGACTTTTCCCGTTTATACTGAAATCCACTTACATAAAGAAAATACAAAACAACTTGGTATTTCAGATTTATATTACTAACTAATATTGAAGCAAGCAGCGGTATTTTTAAATTAGACGTGGTAGAACACTAAGCCGGATTAATCATTCTGTGACGTGATGCGATGTATTCTAATTTATGTTTATATACTCTATAAAATAACTTAATCTAATGGTTGGGGAGGGGAGCCCAAGAGTAGATTTCTGTAGTTACTCGAGTGCGTCAGATTAAGATATGAGTGATATCTTGTAGTCATGCGCAAAATGTATCACTGAAAAGAAAATATTGATACATATATATTATATATATCGTTGTCTGAGTTCCACAACACAAGCGTTCTTGAGCTTACCGTGGGGCTTAGTCAATTTGTGTAAAATGTCCTTAATATTTATTATTTATTTATTTACTTAAATCTTTCGTACGCTGTGAAGTACTTCACTCTTTTTCTTTTAGTTCACTAGTTCAGTTTAGTTCAGTAGCTCAACCTCAACAGATCCATCTTTAATAACTGTACTGTAAACTAACCGTCTAAACCAGCTACGTGTACCAAGCCATGATCCATTCTGTAAACTCTACGCATGACCTAACTTAAATATCGGTTGGTTTCAGTTTTAGTTATCCAGAAAATTGATGCTCTTCCATTAATATTAAGCGTTTCAAGTCATTAATCATGGTGTAATCTTTATGAACTATTCATTACCTATAGGCAGGTATCTTTTCTGTCTATTTATTTATATTATTTTAGACACGAAGAAATCGGTGTGCGACAATCTACACGCTGATTCCTTTCAGAGATAATGGAATACATGCGTGACTATAGACTTCTATCAGGGGGAATGTGCAAAAGGTATTTCGATTTAGCGAGTCATTACTCTTTCATGAGTTCCTAAACTTAATGATACGCCATCAGGAAAAGGTCGTTTTGCTAAGCTTTGAAAGTTTCTCTAGCTTGGGATTATTGTGTAGGTATCAGTCTGTGTGTATGTGTGTTGGGTGGATAAATAATTTGCTTTTACACAAGGAAACACGTTAATTACTTTTTCTAAGGTTTAATATATTTGAAACCATAGTTGTTATAATTAATTAGTAATACGAGTAATCAACACCCTACCCCCAGAAAACAGCCTTTAATTTTTTTCAGTACTTCTAACCTAACCTTACGTATGGTACCTACATTCAAGTGGCCGCTGTGAAACTCAAAAGTGGTCACGTTTTTTCATATGTAGTACCTACTGTGCTGTCATTTGTACTCTATGGTACTCATGAAATGTCCATACCTATACAAGATGCTGGCTTCCCTTTTGCACAGTTCAATTCCCTTTAAACGTAACTGTCATTCTAGATCTGTGTATTTCACATAAGAGTCATAAGAGATGTCCAATTATTATATAGTAGCGTAGGTACGTTTAAATATGAAATGCATCCAAGGATAGGACACGGTCCAAATATGTATCTCAAAAACAGTTAGTTCAAATCCCACACGCGACTGACAATTTTTATCGGTGACAGCGAATGTAGTGAGCATTCAAAGGTGCAATCTCGACACGGTCACGGCTATCTCGAAGGCAATAAATCTGGCACTCTGGCGCGTCGCCAGTCGGGACATGTAATGTCAGCCTCGGAAGGTTTAAAGGTGATCAGCGAACCTCCACTGTTCGACACGGAGCAACTGACATGATTCTCTTCGGATACAAGCGTACGTGTACGGACAGAATCGACATCAAAGGATAATAATATAATTATAAGGACATGTGTGTTTATCAGATCGTATTTTTCTTAGTGTCAGTTTCGTATCAATTGTCTTTTTCCGTGGGAGGCGTGTTAACCCGCCGCACAACCCCCAAAATGCTGGAGGACCGCATCCCTACGTCGTCGTCGTCGTCGTCGTCGTCGGTCGGTCAGCGAGCGAGTCCTAGGTATCGCTAGAGCGATGAGGTCGTGAAAGATCTGGGCTATAACCGCGAAAATCGAAGTTCGCAAATTGCGGGGATTTTTCTCTGTCACTCTAATTACGCCTTCATTGGAGTAAAAGAGAAAGATCCCCGCAATTTGCGAATTTCGGTTTTCGCGGTAGCCGCTCTGAACGAGCTCGGTGCCGTCGATTGGACAGTAACGGCGCTAGACAGAGAAGCATGGCGTTCCTTAGTGTCAGAGGCCAAGATCCACTTCGGGTCGCTGCGCCACGGCAGTAAGTAAGTATAGTGTGTTTATAATTAAGCTAGTATCTCTACTTGCCACTGATAGAGATTGGTGCATAACTAAATATACATACATACTTAATTTAATTCTAATGTCTCTTTACTGATCAAGTTCTTCCTTTTAATTTAAACTAGTGGTTCGCCTGAAAATGTGACCTCGCGATTTGCAAAAAATCGAGTATTTAGGTAGGTATTAGTGAAACGTAGTCTATCATGATAAAAAGTCTCTTTTGCCAACTGAATTAGGTAACTACATATTTAATTAAGCGCCATCTTGCCTGACATTAAAGGTAGTCTATAAATTGGTATCTGTAAACTGCTCGCTGTAATGAGGTTTTATCCTATCTGAAAGATTTACGCGATTACAGACTTTCAGATTAAATAAATAAATAAATATTGGGGACATCTTACACAGATCAACCTAGCCCCAAACTAAGCAAAGCTTGTACTATGGGTGCTAGGCGACGATATACATACTTATATAGATAAATACATACTTATATACATAGAAAACACCCATGACTCAGGAACAAATATTAGTGTTCATCACACAAAAATAAATGCCCTTACTGGGATTCGAACCCAGGACCATCGGCTTCGCAGGCAGGGTCACTACCCACTAGGCCAGACCGGTCGTCAAAACTTGAACTTATTTGGCCTTGTCTTGTTGTGTAAAGGTGATAAACATCGAGCAAAATATTAACAAAAAAAAACCGGACAAGTGCGATTCGGACTCGCCCACCGAGGTTTCCGTACAAATTTAACTTATTTTTATTAATTGTTACAAATTTTGAGACTTGCCAAATTTCATAATTCTATGTCAACGGGAAGTTTTGATTTCCTTAAGAGTATCGAAATATACGTTTTTTGCGGCATAAACTGCCGTACCTATCTTTTATTACCTACGTTAGAAGTTTGATTTTGTCACAGCTTCAAGGGACCATAGACTTGAGCATAATAGTCTTCATTTTAACTCGATACCTCCAGGCGTTGTCGAGACAAAGGGTTTTGACAGACAGACGGACAGACGGACGGACTGACAAGAAAGTGATCCTATTAGGTTTCCGTTTTTTCCTTTTGAGGTACGGAACCCTAAAAATCAATGAAAAATAAAACTTAAGCATCTCTATTTCTCTTGTTTATGGCAATGATGCCAGTGTTTAACAACTAATAATAAATACTTATTTTACAGGATTTATCTATACTATCCAATTCCTTTTTTGTAGTGGTTATTATATATTTGTTTGTAACTCGTATTTACAAAAAGTGTTGTCACTAAAACAACTCAATAAGTAAATTCAAAAATTGCCGACCAAGTGTGATATATTGTATACCTAATACCTATGTATAATCGGGCGAGGCCATTTAATTTTAGTGGAACTACGTATACCGGCTAAGCTATATCATTGCTTTTCTCAAAATAGTATTCAACCCAGAGACCAAGAATTATATAAACCTATGCGATACCTTGTAAATATTAGAACTAAATTCCATTTCAAACGCGTTAACGCCGAAAGGTGATGCTGTTTCTAATATAAAAACATGACGCACACATTTGAGAAGATGTAGTTTTATAAGATTGCATGCTGAAATTGTTTACATTAATTCCAAATATTCGAGGTTCCCATCATCACTCACTGTCGTAATTACCTACTGCGAGTAAGAATTACTTGCGTTCTGTTTTCTGAGCGAGTGTTTTGTTCGCTTAATTCTGCAACATTTATGATAGACTGTTCCGTACTTAATTTAATTATGCAGTGATTTGGATATGGCGCTTGATTCATTACTGTACATACTTTACATGTTGTTACACAATTTCTACAAACTCGCAATGGTATATTGGATGAAATCCAATTTTATGGTTTTTAATTTTGGATGTTACAACAACAGCACCATCCACCACCACCGACCACATCAACTTCAACAAAAACCCTAATACTTACAATTGCACCGAAATCTTGGAGTGTAAACAAACTGGCGGATGAATTTGGCACATCAACTTGATGTGCCAAATTCATCCATCAAGACGGCAAGCCAATAAGGCAAAACACACACAAATGTCACATTTTTCGTGACTTTTCGCCTTCTCGTGTGACATGTGCCTGACTTACGATCTTGAGGCATTTTTTGTGACTTTTTAAGCTAGTCGAATTTTGGACAAGTTTAGTTCCGCAATTCGTATTATTTAGGAAGGCAGTGAACGTGAACGCACCCAAGTTGACACTTGCACTGACAGTTGACACCTTGACGTTACATCCGCCATCATGTTTATTATAATAGTTGTGGCAAAATGAGACATGTTACCTTGACATGACGGTTTCAGTTACTTTGATAGTAGTAGTTTTTTTTTTGTGTAATGATTCTGATTATGTCCAGGATTGGTTGTCCGTAGCTAATAGGTAAGTAGGTAGGACTAAGAAGGATGACTAAACAAATCAATAAACTGTTATTCTCATCTTCATGTACCTATCACATCTGAACTGGACTGTAAGTAGGTAGGAGACCTACCACAACAAAATTTGCACCAATCCCAATACCAAATGATTACCAAATTTTTTGTCCATCGCTGTGTAATTGAATTTATGTACTTTTTTAATCTTAGTAAGTTGTATTGATAGTAATAAGTCTGAAGTATCAGCATTGCGATACAGCGAGGAAATGCCGCCAGCATCCTTGGTACAATGCCTCAAGGGCCTATTTTAGATTTAAGCTAGTTATTAAACTTATTAATTTCGTTTAGTAGTACCACTGTATATATATTGTATGTAAATAAATGATTTTAACAAAGTCTGAAGTTCTAATTATTATACATTAAAAACTAAGATTTAAAATGTAAAGTAAAGTAATATAATCACACAGAGATGGACAATATATTTGGTAATCATTTAGTATTGGGATTGGTGCACATTTTGTTGTGGTTGTGGTAGTCAGAGGAGAAGTATAATGCTTTAATTGGGAGTAGAAAGGGGGTGAAAAAGGAGGTTGGATTGGATGCTGAATGTCTAGTGAATATTCGCTTCATCCCTACACACTGCAGTCTTTAATTGCAATATAATGTACATAATATGCAAGTGTACGTAATAAAAAAAATTATTGAAAGAAATTTGGAATACCTATTTTTCAATTTTCTGGTGGTGTTTGGTGGTTTGCAAACTAAGTGTACACTGTACAACAGAGTGATATATGTTTTTTTTACTTGCAGCACGCGATGCATGTTGCATGCATGTTTGACCTAATATAACAAAGTTAGAGGTTCTGTTGTTTATACGACAACGGTTTCACTCACTTGAATTTTTAGTCGCTATTGGCCAAAGCAATTGCATGGAAGCCTATAATACCTGGTATTAGGCGGGAAGTGCGTTGTGACGATCGCGTGGACATAGTGAGTGCAGTGTGCTTGACGCCGATCGATGCAGACGCCCTACCAGACCTTCACCTGACAACTCCGGCTGCGGAGTGCACCGCGCCCCCCGCCCCCGCTCTGTCAGCGCGCGCGCAACGAGCGATGAGGCGGGCGGCGCGATCAGTGCACGAGTTGCAGTCGCCGCAAGCACTCGAGCCTGAGGAAGGACCCCCGACGGGCCCGAAACACGTCGCCAATAGCGACTAAAAATTCAAGTGAGTGAAACCGTTGTCGTATAAACAATTAAAAATATGTCTCACGAAAGTTTAATATCGATTAGGTTGTGTTTTTAACAAGATGGATAGATTTTTAATAAAAGGCGGAAAGTCCCAATCTCTTACTAACCCTTCTATTACCACTGCGACAGTTACTAATACTACAACCTCTTTGACCACCACTACCGCATCTTCAACCTTTGTAGCCAATGTGACGGCATCTGCGTATGTTAAATCTGTAGCGTCTACTTCGAAAGCTGTTTCAAACGTTTCCAAAAATGAAGAAATATCCGTTGAATCTATGTCGCATTTTTCCGACGCATCTGATGATGATGACGATGTACCACCACCTGCTAAGAAAACAAAATCTAAAGACATTAAAGAAAATAAAGAATTCATCGACAAGTGGCTCACAAATCTGCTTTATCGTAGTTGGCTTGTAAAAAAAACCTTTCAGAATGAATCGAGCGCATGCGCCTATTGCAAAGTGTGTGACGAAAGATTTATTAACCATAAGGGTTCCCTCGACAAACATTTGAAATCAGGGAAACATGCCACTAATATGAAGACCGTGGCTTCGCACACCCAATAGACAAAATGATTATTCCAAATACAGAAGATGACGCAATTAAAAGGGCAGAAGTAAAGATTTGCGCATTTGTGGCGGAACATAACTTACCTTATCCTTAGTGGATGATTTGGTACCCTTTATGGCAAACATCTACCCGGATTCGTCTATAGCTCAAAAAGTTACCTTAGGTCGAACCAAGGCAACAAATATGTTGACAAAATTAATTGCCCCCGCTTGTACATATGAAATAATAAAAGTTATAAAAGAACCAGGCAATTTTTTTAGCCTCATTATGGACGAGACTACAGACAACGTCATAAAAAAACAGTGTGCGCTATCAATTATATATAATGATGGAACAAAAACCAACGTTCGAACTTCATTCTTAGATATATATGAAGTGGGTTCCGGTAAAGCAGAAGATTTGAGTCATGCATTATTAGACTGGTTAAAACCGCGTGCAAAACCACTCACAAATTTCATAGGATTCGCCAGCAATACAACAAATAGCATGGTCGGTGAATACAACTCCGTGTTTCCCATTTAAAAGAGAATGTGCCTGAAATAACACGTGTAAAATGTAGCTGCCATCTCATTCATCGTAGCTTCAAAGGCTTGTCTGAAGCGTCCACGCTCAGTAGAAGATATGCTGAAAAATATTGCGGCACATTTTAGCCAAAGCACAAAAAGACAATTGAAATTACAGGAATTTCAAAAGTTTTTTAAAGTTGACTGTCATAAAATCTTGTCACCATCTAACACCAGATGGCTCTCACTCAAAGCATGTGTGGACTCCTCCCTCTCACAATTTGATGTATTAAAAGAATACTTCCGAGTGGAAGTTTTTGAAGAGCCAAGTTAAACCACAGAAAGCATTTTAGAAGGTCTGAATAGCAAAATAGTAAAGATATAATAGGTATAGTAAAATTGATGTTGAGTGGAGGAGATATTAATTCTCTTACTGCAGAAACCAGCATGCACCTTCCATCTTACAAAGAGTGCCTACAAAGGATGATGTGTCCAAACCCTACACCACTCCACAGTACAAGAACAGTAGTGAATCTAAGGCCGCTCGGCAAGTTATTTACCTACTCTTGCGTTGGCGCATAGGGTTATCACTTTTATTTTTAGTTAAATATTATTTGCGTATTATGAGTAGCACTAGGTTTCTATTTATATAATATAATGAAATGTTCTATCAACTCATAAATGACGTATACATAAAACGCTTTTTAAATATTTACATTAGGAAATGGCATTTATATAAAAAAATATAAATTCAATACAGAAAAATAGTTCCGCCGGTTTCTGCATGTTCGGAACGCTTTATTGTTAGCGGTTAAAGTAAAGTAAATTCTCATCCTTACGTATAACTTTAGTAAAAAGATTTTAAGGAAGCATGGGCAGGGCATTGTAAATTCTATGTCTTTTAATTGTTCGTAAATTGACGTCCCGATTTTAATGTTAATGTGGTCCTTTTCAAACGCTTTGCGAAACACCTGCTCCATCCTTTCTATATTCACGACGAAGTCATCGGGTGGGACTATGAGTAATTTCGATCTGTACCATAATTCCTGTAATTAATGTATTGTGAAGAATGACAAGTCCGGGTTTGAGGAGTCGTTATTGAGACACCCAAAGACACTACAATATTTTTTGCCTCTGTTCGAAGTCATGATCAAAAAAATCAAGGCCGGTAAGAGCAGGCAAATGCGAGCGGGCGTGCAGCGTACTCGAATGCGCGCGATCACAGTCGCGGTACGGCCCACACTGCCGCCACCGTATTCCCCCGTATATTATGCTAATGTGTGCGTGGCAGCGCGTGCGTACACGGCGCCCGGCGCGCACGCACACATTCAAGCCGGCAGCGGCACATTTCTATGAAGATTCACTACTGTTCTTAGTGTACTGTGACCACTCTGTCATTTTACGACTACAAAATTAGCAGCTAACTTCATGCCCTGGATTAAATCCGGTACATGACCATTTAAAAACAGTTTTTGATGACAATCAATTTACTAGTGTGCAGTTTGAGCAATGGATAGGTACAGATCGCTTCATAATAACAATTCAAGTGCTTCCGGCAGACGATTTTGTGTAGTAGTTTAGATGTATTAAAGCCTCATGCATATATTGCTGAACGGCAATCACTGTACTTCAAAACACTCAAAAATAATATTCCTGAAGGCACAATCCTAGTTCAGTGCGATTTTGCAGTAAATTATAGCTTTGTTATACAAGACGCAGTGCAGTCTTACCACTGGAATAACGAACAGGCTACAATTTTAATATCAGTATATTATTACAGGGATCATCTTATACACAAGCATCTTTCATACAAAGGATTATTAGTTAAAAATATAATATATAGTACCTTGCTATAGTGCTTCTCAACACATCAAAAACCGGTTCAATTTTATAAATCTGTGTAACTACAAAAGAAGATTTTGACACCGAGGCCGAGATACATTTTCATGCTACTGCTCATGGAAAAGGGCCATGTGACGGTCTTGGTGGAAATCTAAAAAGATTATCGACCCACCGAACAGGGCAATCACAACACCTGAAAAATTATATTAATGAGCAAAATCCGCTTTAACCGAAACGGTGGTGTATTATTGCTCTAAGGAAGATCTTCTGCTACAAAGAGGATTTCTGCAACAACGTTTTGAATCTGCCGTGACTATTCCTGGTACAAAAAAGTATCACGCTTTTTTACGCGCAAACCTTCTGACACGATCTTATTTGTAGAGCCATAAGAATGTGTCACATATTTTTGCTACCTTGGAATAGTAACATATTATTGCAGGTGACTGTACTATAGGTGATAGGCGACGATATAATTATTGATACTTCGTCATAACATAATCTTGCAGAACAGAACTTTGTTAACTACAACTATAATTATACCACTTCCTTAGATGTGTACGCAGACAAGAAATGCATTAAGCATAGCGCAAACACTGGTAACCTAAATAAATAAAAATCAGACCAAGAAGGGCATTTATTAAGGCGAGGGATGACAACAGTGAAAAATCATAAGCATGTTATATTCGTTATAAGTCCCTTTATTTAGTATTAAACTAACTTACAAATTTAATAAAATAACATAATTATTATAGTCTCCGGGGATAATTAACTTTGTGACAGGATTTACGGCCAGAATTGGTATTAGGAGCTTCCCAGGGGAACGTTACCATGGCAACGAGTGACAAAAGAAAGTTGAACATTACAATTTTATAATTAAAATTTAAAAATTTAATTTGTAATGATTAATATTACAATGTTTTATACCATGTCGGTGGCAAACAAAATAAGATAACTTCGCCTTTGTACTAAAGTTGTGTTTTGTACAATAAAGAGTTTATACATATGTACATACAAACATATATACGGCCCGCCTGATGGTAACCATAGCCTATGTACGCCTTCAACTCCGGGGGTGCACCTAACATGTTAGGTTACGAAAAAAAGTATAAAAACACATGCCTATTTTTGTACTAAGTAGTAGGTAAATTATTACTATTGTCTTATGATCGGCTGACTAGCCCTGACCTGCTTATATGTTTTCCAGTAATCTGTGGGTAAATGACGAGTATATAAATATCTTCTTCTGTTGTCAACAATGCTCCTTGACTCTGGAAGCTTGTGATGAAGCTTATATCCTCTTCTGTTGTCAACAATGCTCCTTGACTCTGGAATCTTCCATTTCCTCTACGAAGGCCTCGTCCTCGTCCTCGGCGACTCTGCCCGAAGAATCGTCCTGGTGGGCGGGATGAGTAAGCTCCTCTTGAAGTTTCTTGTTCTTTGTTAGAATTTTCATATTTTTCATTTGTTTTGCGTTGCTGGTATCTGGAGCTAAATGCTGCTTCAGATTCTTTACTTGTGCTCTCTTCATTATTATTTTTTGTTTCTGCATCTAAAAGTCTTGCTTTTATAAAGTCAAAATCCAACTTTTTCTTTTCGCTTGCCATTGTTTCTATTGCTGTAATGACATTATCGTAACTTTTAGGTAATGAGGATAGCAGATAGCATATTTGGTCTTCTTCTTCTACTTTAAATAGAGCTAAATTTTATTAGATGAGCTTGTAGGGGCTTATTGCACTTCAATGTGATAAGTTTTCTTTTTAGATAAAATTTATTATATACGCTCTTTCTTTCGAGGATGTTTTGTAGGACTGTCATCATTTCATTCGCTGTTTCGCCGTTTTATTATTATTTCTATATATTTATCAGATACTGCTTGGGCAATAACGGATTTTGCTTTCGCGTCATCTTTTTTCTTCTCAGTCGTATCTAATTCCTCTTTTTTGTTGTAAGCACGTAGGCAACTTGTTTTGCCTCTAGTATTAGTTTTAATCTGAATTTCCATGTGCTAAAATTGCTATTTTCACTTAAAATCGGTAGATGGGTTGATGAAATTGTTTTTGCGGTCGTCATTTTTCTTTTTTCTTCCTTCTTTTATTTTTATTTATTGTTATATTTTCTTATTATTTCCGTGAATCGTAACCCGAAATATATTACTATTCCCATCGATCTGCTACCATGTTGGGTTTTGTGGGCTTTTCAATTAAAGAATTAATGACTCTGCACGCTTATTAGTTTATTTTATATTAAAACACAAGAATTACACGTTTGATGTTTTACATATTTTTCAGAGAGTGAAGTGAGTGACGTATGTATGTAATTTTTGTTTCTGCATCTAAAAGTCTTGCTTTTATAAAGTCATCATCCAACTTTTTCTTTTCGCTTGCCATTGTTTCTATTGCTGTAATGACATTATCGTAACTTTTAGGTAATGAGGATAGCAGATAGCATATTTGGTCTTCTTCTTCTACTTTAACATCTATAGCGCTGAGGTCGCTAACTATACAGCTAAATTTTATTAGATGAGCTTGTAGGGGCTCATTGCACTTCAATGTGATAAGTTTTCTTTTTAGATAAAATTTATTATATACGCTCTTTCTTTCGAAGATGTTTTGTAGGAATGTCATAATTTCATTCGCTGTTTCGCCGTTTTATTATTATTTCTATATATTTATCAGATACTGCTTGGGCAATAACGGATTTTGCTTTCGCGTCATCTTTTTTCTTCTCAGTCGTATCTAATTCCTCTTTTTTTTTATTGTAAGCACGTAGGCAACTTGTTTTGCTTCTAGTATTAGTTTTAATCTGAATTTCCATGTCCTAAAATTACTATTTTCACTTAAAATCGGTAGATGGGTTGATGAAATTGTTGTTGCGGTAGTCATTTTTCTTTCTTCTTTTATTTTTCTTTATTGTTATTTTTTCTTATTATTTCCGTGAATCGTAACCCGAAATATATTATTATTCCCATCGATCTGCTACCATGTTGGGTTTTGTGGGCTTTTCAATTAAAGAATTAATGACTCTGCACAGTTATTAGTTTATTTTATATTAAAACACAAGAATTACATGTTTGATGTTTTACATATTTTTCAGAGAGTGAAGTGAGTGACGTATGTCAGTACTCAGCTCGTTTGTTTATTCAAATATAGTACAAAAAAATATTATCAATTTATCACAACTAGCCTTTTTATCTGATATAATACCTACCTCTATGTAGAATTATAGTTTTAACACTATATTTTAAATTTTTAAATTTGCAGTAGGTACATATATCCTACAAAAAATATAAATTCTTAAAAAAAAAGGGAACCGCCTTCAAAAAACCAACCCACTGAAAAGCATAAAACAGCCAGGGTTCAGCATAAGCTCTATCTTGGGTACTGCTCTCCCAAGTGCTCATCAAGATGTGACGGATGACCAAAATAGCGTGGGCCTATGTTGCACCAAACCTGAGTTCCACTAGATACAGCCAGGGTTCAGCATCAGCTCT